>NC_057806.1:172892382-173083194 GCF_018294505.1 Triticum aestivum
GGCTGGAGAGGTCAACGCTGGAGATGAACAGTATCCCGTGGAGTCCCGTTTTGCGGTACGCCACACCCCTCCCGATGAACAGGACCCCCGTTTCAACCATAGCGCTCCAACACAAGTCCGTTTCGTCCGTTCCACACCCCTCCCGATCAACAGGACCCCCGTTTCGACTGTAGGAGGTCCGTTTCCTCCGTTTTGTTGTATGCCAGACCCCTCCCGATGAACAGGATCCCGTTTCGAACGTGGCCGGTCGAACACAAGGCCGTTTCCTCCGTTCTACGGTACGCCAGGCCTCGTTTCCATCGACTGTTCCGTCCAAGCCCTTCCAATGAACACGACGCATTCCGTTGCCTCCCCATCAACACGACGCGTTCCGTTGCCTCCCCATGAACACACCGCATTCCGTTTCCTCCCCATGAACACGATGACGATGCTATTTCTCTGTTCCGACCCAGCCATGTACACGAGCCCTGGCCTAACGTATGCGCGAGTAGGCGTTCGAGACCCCGCCCGTATGTACACATACGTGGCCGTATTTTCTTTCTTGCAGCCTGGCCGCTGTACGTACGTGTAAATGCTACATGCACGCGTCTACTACAACACGTGTGCGCCTCTACATCGACCAGTATGTACGTACACATTCGCGACCAGAATGACAACGCTACGTATGCTTCGACCAGGTGGGTCCCGACTGTCAGACACTTCCTTGCCTGCGAAGATGTAGCTAGTCGGTCCCAGCAGTCAGGGGGCGAATCGTTTTTTTTGCCCGAACGCACTTCTTTGCGTGCGAAGATGTAGCTGGTGGGTCCCAGCAGTCAGGGGGAAACCTTTTTTTCGCGAAATACAGTGGCCCGTCCGGTGGGTCCCAGCTGTCAGGTGGAGGAATCATTATTTTCCGCGTAATAAGGAGGCACTTCCTTGCTGCGGCCGTGGACCCAGCTGTCAGCCTCTCCATGTACAGTCCATGTCCGATGGAAGTCGTTCCTTGACCACGTTGACCACGCCGCGCCGAGAGCACCAGGGCGGTGGACGACGGCGAGGCCTAGGAAGGGGACGACACGGAGGCAGGGAAGACTCAACAGTTGTTTCCCACGCGGAGGGGAGTACGACTGTACGAGGGTTTACTAGTTCGTCTGCCATCGCCGGAGAATAACAGCAGGTGTGGGTGAGTAGAGGGATGGCTAGGCCAGCGATGGGAGAACGGTCGGGCGGTGAGGCCTGCACGGCAGCATAGCCGGCCGCGAGGAGGAGGGAGCAGGCAGTCCCGCCGGCGCTTGTTTGAGCGGCTGGAGCAGGAAGAGCAGAGATTGAAGAAGCATGACAGCCGTTGGATGGACATCCAACAGTCAGTGCTTGTGCGTCAACCTTTTTTAGGAAAGCCTCAAATCTGTGGAAAACAGCATACAGCCCATCTGCCATTATTTCTAATAATTTACAGCCCATTTGCTAATTCTTAAGGGTTTTTTTGGAGCCCATATTCTTTTTGTTAGCATTACAGCCCATATTGTGGCAACGGTTAAAAAAATATACGAAATTTTGCATATTTCGGTGCGGTCCAAACTATTTTTAATCCCAAAATTTCGACTCACATTCAAACTGATTTTAAAAATAAATGTATATCAATGTAAAGTCCAACAAATTCTCCACGCATAAAAAATAATGTAATTTAAAATCTTGAAATGAAAAAAAGATATTTGAAACTAATTGCCGGTTTGATGTGTTTTAAAAATGTACAACCCATTTCTCATTACTGATGGGCCATTTTCTCGGCCAGCCGAATGAAAGCTCTCCTCGTCTTGAAAGATTTGCAGCCCAACAGGCCTCACAAAGCGACTTACTTGGCAAATCACAAAAAAACTAGGCTGTGGGCGTGGACCCAGCTGTGAGCCTCTCCATGTACAGTACTCTTCCGATGGAAGTCGTTCCTTGACCATTTTGACCACGCCGCGCGGAGAGCACCACGGCGGTGGACGACGGCGAGGCCTAGGAAGGGCACGTCGCGGCAGTGGAAGCCCGCACGGAGAGGACTACGAGGGTTCGCTGGTTCAGCTGCGGTGTGAGGCTGCCGTCGCCGCAGGGCCTGGCCAGCGGTGGGAATACTAGGGGGCGGTGAGGCCCCTGCGGTAGCACAACTGGCCACGGGAGGTAGGAGCATGCGGCACGACCGGTGTTGCTTTGGGCCGCTGGAGCAAGAAGACCAAAGGTTGAAGAAGCACTACAGCCGTTGGATGGACATCGTACGGTCACTGGAGCTAGAATCGTTCATATTGACTAAGTTGACAAAGCCCTTCGTCCCCATCAACTTAGTAGGCCCACAAGTCAGCCTCCCAGCAAGGTGGGTCCCAGCTAGCCGGGGGAGTATTCATTTTTTTGTGCATAATAAGGAGGCACTTCCGGTGGGTCCGAGCTGACAGCGGGGGGGAACGTTTTTTTTTGCGAAATACGGTGGCCCGTCCGATGGGTCCCAGCAGTCATGGGGAAACGATTTTTTTCGCAAAATACTGGTGGCCCGTCCGGTGGGTCCCCGCTGTGAGGTGGAGGAATAATTATTTTCCGTGTAATAAGGAGGCACTTCCTTGCGGCTGCCGTGGACCTAGCTGTCGGCCTCTCCACGTACAGTACTCTTCCGATGGAAGTCGGTCGTTGACCACGTTGACCATGCCGCGCCGAGAGCACCAGGGCGGTGGACGACGGCGAGGACTAGGAAGGGGACGACTCAGAGCCGGGGAAGATGCAGCAGTGGATGCCCACGCGAAGAGGAGTACGAGGGTTCACTGGTTCGGCTGCGGTGTGAGGCTGCTGTAGCCACAGAATAACAGGGGGTGTGGGTGAGTAGAGGGATGGCCTGGCCAGCAGTGGGAGTAGTAGGGGCGGTGAGGCCTCCGCGGCATCACAGCCGGCCGCGGGAGGCAGGAGCACGCGGCACGACCAGTGCTGGTTTTGGCGGCTGGAGCAAGAAGACCAGAGGTTGAAGAAGCACTACGACCGTTGGATGAACATCGTATGGTAACAGGAGCTAGAATTGTTCATATTGACTAAGTTGACAAAGCCCTCCATCCCCGTTAACTTGGTAGGCCCACAAGTCAGCCTCCCACTATGCTGGGTTCCAGCTGGCAGGGGGAATATTCATTTTTTTGTGCGTAATAAGGAGGCACTTCCTTGGGTGCGAAGATAGCTAGTGGGTCCGACATGTCAGCGGGGGGCACTTTATTTCGCGAAATACAGAGGCCCTTCCGGTGGGTCCTAGATGTCAGGTGGAGGAATCATTATTTTGCGCGTAATAAGGAGGCATTTCCTTGTGTGCGGCCATGGACCCAGCTGTCAGCCTCTCCATGCACAGTCTACTTCCGATGGTGTCGTTCGTTGACCACGTTGACCACGCTGCGCCAAGCGCATCCAAGGTGGTGGACGATGGCGAGGCCCCGGATAGCAACGAGCCGGAGATGGGAAGACGCGGGAGTAGAGTCGCAGACAGAGAGGTGTGCGAGGGTTAACTGGTTCTAGTGCGGTGTGGTTCGGCAGTCGGTGGAGAAGAACAGGAGGTGTGGAGGGGTGGAGGGATGGCCTGGCCAACGGTGGAGTAGCGCTTCATAGCGAAGCGTGCTAAGCAGAGCTGCTAGCACCAGGAGGCGGGAGGTGGTCCCGGCGGCGCTGGAGGAAGAAGACGAGAGATTGAAGATGGATGCCGGTCGTTGGTTGTAAATCCAACGGCTAACATGTTAGAATCATTTGTCGACTAAATTGACAACGACTTGCATTGGCTTCGACCTATTGGCCCATATTTCAGCCTCCAAAAATGTGGCACGTATTCAACCCATTTTTTCAGAATTTACAGTCAATTTGATCTTTCTTTTTTTGAATTACAGCCATTAGCTGGGCTGGGTGAACAAATAATGTAGCATCCATGCGGCCCGTTTATTTTATTTCCTAAAAAATTACAGGCCATTTGCACTGTCTCGAAATACATGATTTTGCTGGGCTGATTCTAATTATAATGTTGGGTTGGGCCAGCAATGTTATCAAAAAAATAAAAAGGGGCTGAGCATTTTGTTATAAATATATTTAAATAATAAGTGA
This sequence comes from Triticum aestivum, assembly GCF_018294505.1. Classification (NCBI taxonomy): domain Eukaryota; kingdom Viridiplantae; phylum Streptophyta; class Magnoliopsida; order Poales; family Poaceae; genus Triticum; species Triticum aestivum. The sequence continues at coordinate 172,896,457 of NC_057806.1, forward strand.
TATTATTACACTCGTCCTTAAATCTTACCAAGCTTTTGTACACAATCACTAGGATTTTCGTGCCAAAACAATCCAGGATTTTATTTGTTAAGAAATTATTTTTATAAGTTAATAAGATGTGGGATATTGTTTTCTTACATATGTAAGTATCTATTAAATATATGATGATAATAAAAATAATATATAATAACATATAAAATATTTTTTTAGAAAAACAGGGAGCATCTCCCCGGTTCCATTGCTGAGAACGAAACCACAACATATTCTGATACAGCATCTCAAAGAGCAGTTCGAAAGCAAAGGTAGAAAAGCTACAAACTAGGGGGGTGGATGAACAAGTTCTCTGAATAACACAAATCACCCGAGCGGTGCCAAAGGCAGAGCGGGAAGAGCACTCAAATGAAACAAGGAGGGTCCAGCAAAGTCTTCATGGTCTTCAGCCGAGGGGCCGTGTCAGCCTGCGGGGACCAGTAAGCAAGCGGAGACACCGGGCTGGAAGGCGTAGCATGGTGGATGTCCCTCTTCATCAAAGATCTTGAGACGAGCCCACGGGTCCAGCCCCATAGAAGGTCGAGCCTTGTTCAGCCACAAGTGATTGCCAACAGTTTCTGGAGGGATCTTGTTAGGGTTTCCACGAAGCTCATCAACTTGTCCTTGTCTGATCCGGAGGAGAGAATCGCCCAGTTCCTCACCATGCTCCTAATCAACCTCAAGACCTGCGGAATGGAAATCCAGGAGGTGTTACTGAAAATCATAGCATTTCTATATTTCTAGAGGAACCAAAGGACAGCTGAGCTAACAGTGTTTAAAACTAAGCACTTTTTGGTAGCAATCCAGAATCTGGTGACAGATTCGAAGGATGAGCCAATCTGACTAGAGAAATATTCCTCAATGTGGGCCCAGAGATGTTTAGCAACTATACATTCAAAAAATAGGTGAGAACAAGACTCTTGTTCCAAGCAGTAAACACAATCAAGGGGTTTGATGATGTGTCTCTTCCTAAGGTTATCCCTAGTCATCAATTTGTTTTTGGAGAGAAGCCAGAGAAATACATGAATTTTAGGGGGAACTCTCAATTTCCAGATAGCATGGATAAACACGGGTTGAACCTCTCTAAAGTTTATAACATGATAGAGGGAGCTGGAGGAATACTTCCCCTTATTGTCCAGCTGCCAAATCAGGGCATCCGGCTCGGTAGTGAAGGTAATGCTTTTGGCAATTTCCTCCAACTGGAACCATTGTTCCATGAGACTATCACTAAAGTTCCTTCTAAAAGAGAGTTTTAGGCATTGACAGTCCCAAACTTCATTGACACTTTTGTTAAGCTCATTGCGGATAGAGTAAATAGGCCAAAATTGGACTGCTAGGGGGGATGTGCCAAACCAAGTATCTTCCCAGAATCTGGTTCTGCTCCCATCCCCTATGTTCCATCTGTAGCCAAATTTCACAGCATGCATAATAGATTTTAATCCTTTCCAGAATCTAGAGGTCTTAGGGTTGGAGGAAGGGACAAAAATATTACGTTTATTTCCTAGGTATTTATGGGCAATAAGAAGCTTCCAGGGTTTCAGGTCTTCCTCATAGAATCTTTTAATCCAAGACCCTAGAAGACAGATGTTAATTTCTTGGAGGTTAGGTATGCCTAGGCCTCCAAAATCTTTTTTCATAGAGACTAGGGCCCAATTAGCAAGGTGTAGCTTCCTATTTCCCTCAAAATCATTCCACAAGCAATGAGACATCTGAGAATTGATGAGGTTCACTGCCCATTTAGGGAACTTGAAGAAGGAGAGGAGATATACTGGAATGCTAGCCAAACAAGCTTGTATGAGGATCAATCTACCTCTGTAAGAGAGAAGTTTGCCCCTCCACCCAGCAATCCTTTTAATGATTTTATCCAGAAGGGGCTGGATATCCTCTCTCCTCAGTTTGTCATAGTGGAGAGGGATACCTAGCTACTTAATGGGGAAGTTACCTTTATTACAGACTAGAATAGAGAGGAAGTCGGCTAAATCCTGATCATCCATGTTGATAGGGATGAGTTCACTTTTAGAGTAGTTGGTTCTCATGCCTGAGACTTGTTCAAACCAGGTTAGAACAGTTTTTAGATTGCTAGCATGTGTGGAGTCATTGTCTAAGAAAAGGATGGTATCATCTGCATATTGAAGGCAGATGATGCCACCAGGGCAGACCTCAGGACAGAGCCCTACAATCAGACTATGATCAGCAGCTTTGCTCATCATTTTAGTAAGAATGTCCACTACTAAATTAAACAAAAGCGGGGAGATGGGGTCACCTTGCCTAAGGCATTTACCAGCAAGGAAAAAAACACTTTCACAGTTATTTAACTTGACCCCAACAGACCCCCCATGAGTAAGTTCTGGATCCAACTCTCTATGAAAGGCTTGGAAAAGATCTAAGAGATCATTTTTCACCAAGTCCCAAAAATGCTGGTAAAACAAGAAGGGAATCCCATCAGGAACAGGAGCCCCATCAAGATAAGAGCTAAAAATGGCTTCCTTCATCTCTGTCTCTGAAAAAGGGGCTTCTAGCAGCTCATTTTCAGCATGAGAGACTTTTTCAGAAGCAAAGAAAAAATGTTTTGTAGAGAGAGCCCAGAAGGGTTTTCTTTGTTAAACAGGTCTTTGTAGAATTCACTAGCCACTTTCAGCATCTCATCTACCTCAGTAACAGGGCCATTAGGGCCATCAAGGGAGTGAATGAGGGTTTTCCTCCTCCTCTGGTTAGCTACTGCATGGAAGTAAGCAGTATTTCTATCACCCTCCTTAATGTTCCTATCTCTAGACCTTTGTTTGGCTTTGATTTCTTCTTGAAGCCAAATTTTCTTGAGCTCCCCATGGACAAAGTTTAATCTATTAGTCTCAGCCTCAGAGAGGTCAGTGGTTTCTGCCTTAATATCTAGAGAATCAAACTCAAGGAGGAGAAGCCTTCTGTATCTTCTAAGATTAGCTTCCTCATTGGAGTTCCACCCTTTGGTAGTTCTTCTAAATCTCCTGATTTTGATCTGCCAATTTTCTAGGGGGCAGCTGCTCCCAGTAGGCTCATTCCAGATTTTCCTGACTAGCTCAGTAAAATATTCTCTAAGCAACCACTACTTTTCAAATTTAAAACTATTTCTCTTTGGAGTTTGGTTAAGACCAGAGTCCCAAAGCAAAGGAGTGTGGTCACTACCACATCTGGGCAGAGGTCTACAACTAGAAAGGGGAAAGAAACTATCTAATTCTGTGTCACAGAAAATTCTTTCAATGGTGGACATAATCCTGGGGCAGCACTTCCAACATATCTAGCAGAACTGTGGGTTTTCCTTTTGACAGGGCAATTCTCAACTTTATGGGTAACCATTTTGTAGATAAAACAACTCTTGGGCTTGACACATTTATCCAAATGATGCCCTGGTTCCCCACAGTTGTAGCAGATCACCTCGGAGTATGCCATAAGGCCCGAAGCAGGGACAGGAGCAATTTTCTGGATGTCCTATCTCTTCTTTTGCTGATTCTTGCCTTGAGATTTCCCACTGATCTGAGAGTCAGAACCACTAGTAGATTGATCTGGGGCAATTACAAGAGCCTGCCCAGATTGTGCCCCCATTTGGGGCGGAGGTGGGCCGTACCACTGCCCAACCGACGCTCCCCCCCATTGTGATAGGGGAAATTCATCGGAGTTCCTGGTTCCTTCTCATCCTCCAGCCAGATGTTGTCTCTCAGGAAGCAGAAATAACCACCAGACAGCTCAATTGAAGCAGATTGCAAGCCTAATTTCAATCTTCTGCAGGTTTGGGGGAGAGGTAAGGTAGGGGATCCACCTGCTCCGGCTCCGGTAGCGTGCTGGTGGGCAGGAGTCCAGTCAAGCATTCCCATCTCGCAGCATGGCGTGGATCTCCTGAATTCACTTCTCCTTCCGCCCATCGAACGAACGCAATCGGCATCTCACTGGGGTGGGGCATCCTGTGCTTCTCAGAGAAATCTCCTTCGAAGTAGATCCGCGGGGCTAGATTCAGCAGCTCCCAATCCACATGATCCTTGCACATCCGAGCATACATGCGCGAGTGAGAGATCGGATTCGGTTCCTCCTCGGCTTCCTCCCTCGCAGCTACCTCCTCTGCTTCCCTCCATTCGTGCGTGCACTGGGTCCAGGAGAGAGCGTCGTCACGGATCCGCATCGCCCGCTCCCTCCATATCCTCCCTCGAGTCTCCCGCAGCACCGCCGGCGCGACGGAGTCGAGCTGCTGGAGCATCCGCGGGAAGGCTTTGTAGACATGTGGGAGATGCATCTTGTACATCTGCCTGTATTCCAGCCATTCCCCCGTGGATATGGCCGGCGACTCCATGGGGCGCGCGAGCGGACTTGCTGAGGGGGGCAGGTGCGCCCAGAGTCAGGAGGCGGGGGGTGGCGGCGAGATCTATTTGCCAATTACTCCCTCCTTTTCGGTTTATAGGGCTCAATTCAAAAATCTTACCAACCAAGGTAGATGATGAATGGTGGAATACTTTTTGTAGTTTGCAAAAGCACCTAATTAATGCACTTGTTTTCCTCAAAAAATTATGTTTATCAATGCATAAATTGCAATGCATGCATGCATAAAGTACATGCATTGGTCAATTTTCTCTTAATACTTGCATGCAATGATTTAATGCACCTTGGAATCTGAACATGTGATGGAAAACAACCAAATTGAGCCTTATAAAATGGAAAAACTAAAATTTTGAGATAAGCCCTATAAACCGAAAAGGAGGGAGTATGTGAACTAAACAGTCAACATAAAAAATAATTTAAATATATATAATATAGTTAGAAGGGAAACATAAGTTGGACCTGGCGTTCCTATTCTTATATAGAAAAATAGAACAGACCTCTGCGTTTTCTTCAAAAAAATACATAAATTGGGCTGCCAAAAAGAAAACCTCGGATGGGAGGTCCATAGGTCGGTCGATACATGACGGCCCTAAGAAAATACAAACAGGCCTATGGACCTCCCATCCGAGGTCGTGGGCTGCGCATGTTAAAAATGAAAGCCTGGACGGGGCAGCCCAAAACCATGTCCAACACTTGCCAAAACTTCATCCCTCGTTTTTCTGTGTTTCGCACACTCGACATTGTGTGGGCATTTAAATTGTGCATCTTATGAAGATGTGCTATGCATGAATGTGGATCGACATGATGTTAACTGGCTGGTAGTTCCTTTTTCGACCATGAATAAAACTTCCAACATGATGTTAACCCTGTTTGAAAAGGCCGTGTTCATATAAATGCTCTGCCTCTGAAAGTTGCAGTTTCTTATCTGAAACTGAACTTGCAGCTTCTTATCTGAAACTGAAACTTGCAGTTTCTTCTCTGAGAATCACATTGTCTGCACTTTTATACTCCTATGAAACTACATTTTTTTAAGTGCTAAAAATAGATCTCTAGACTTCATAAAATACTTTATATGCTCAATACTGCAAATCTGAAATTCAAAAGACATTCATATCTGGAAGTACTCTCAAAATACACAACACAAACACAATTCACAACTTGCAAATACTGACAACCCTAAGCTCCTCCTGACAATTCACAACCTGCCCGACTATTGGGCTAGGGGGCAGCCCCCTCCTATTCCTCGGCGGCAGACAGCCACCCTGTGAGACGATGTGAACGGTGAGGGAGACGATGGCGGGGAAGCGTCGTCGGGCCAATTGCTTTTCTCCTCTTGCAGTTGGGTTTGGTCGATGAAGACTCTACCGGCTCGCTCTGGCAGGACACCCTCACAAATGGCACCCTATAGATGCTCGATCCTTCAATATCTGGTGGATGCTCCATCTGGGATCGACACTCCCACCATCGCTCCCTCATGATCAGATTCGGTGAATCTGTTTGCTCCATGGCCCAGAGGAGCAGCTCTATGTACTCTGGCGCAACTCCCTCCGGGAGTATCGCCGCCTTTTTTCTCTGTTGGAGATATTTGGCCATGGATGTCACTGTCGCCGCTAGTTGGTCCATGTTGTCAAACCAAGACTGTATCTCCAACATCCTAGCTAGCTTCACAGGGTCGCCATCTGCGATCCTCACGTATCGGTTGTACTCCTCCATCGATCTACTTCTCCACAACACCTTCACTCGCCGGCGGTGGTTTTTGAATGGAAGAGGAGAGGAGCAGCACTGGTTTTGGATTAGAACGGGAGAGGAGCGGCGCTGCTTTTGGACAGGAACAGGAGAGGAGGGGCGGTGGTTTTGAAATGGAAGAGGAGAGGAGCGGCACTGCATTTAGATTGGAACATGAGAGTAGCGGCGGTGGTTTAAGAGGAGAAGAGCGGAAGAGCGGCGCTGGTCTTGGAAGTATTTTTTTGTTGTTTCGTGTATTTTGGGTCAAAGTTTGACCACGTACTATATTTGTCAAGCAAAATGTGAATGCATGTCACCAAAAATTGTATCGTTTGGTTCGTATCTGAATGTACTTTCAAATTACACTCCCTCCATTTTTGTATACAAGGCCACAAACTCATATTACAGGTACCAAGGTAAAAATCAATGTTATGTTTAAGTCAATGTTGCAAGCTAGCTTGTCACCTTGATTGTCGTGTTAATTAATGTGGTTTTTCTCTCCCAAGCACAACAAGCCAACCCTCTTACTCCTCATTGGTTGATTACTATTGGGAATGCAAGCTAACTTTCTCACTCCCACATGCACACAGGGGATATTAATGTCCTTGGGTGCTAGTACGAGGCAAACGCCATCAATTTTTCCTCGATTAATGTTAGTGGCCTTGTATAGTTGCAAATTGTAATTTTGATAGTGGCCTTGTATACAATGTATAACATATATTTTATGTGTGAAAATCATGGTCAATTATGACCTAGAATAAAAGGGAGACTAGTTAATGTGGGGTCACTTTCTTAATTGAAGGGTAAATTGATTTTGATTTTGATCCAGTCAGAGCGTGCCGGCCCTCTCGTCCAATCCTAAATCGCTGCCGCACGCTCCTCTCCCTCTTCTCCATTGCAAAACCACCTCCTCTCCTCTCCATCATCTCCATTCTAAAACCATCGTCTCGCTTCTCCCTCTTCTCTATTGCAAGACCACCGTCTCTCCTCCATTTTCTAGACTCTTTGCTCCATGGCGCGAGCGCAATCCATGGATACAAAATTAGTATACTATATACTATTTAAAAGTCGAGGGCGGGGCTTTTCCTACACGGTAGGCAGCGGGGTAGTTCCGCCTAGTCGGTTCGACAGAGACGCGAGAAGATGAGGGAGTAGGCTGATGCAAATGTAGGGCTGTGTGATTTGACAGCGAGTTACTGCTGGACAGGTGGGGCACCGTGATTTGACTTGCCTTATCATTTTAACTGCGGCGCTACGACCGGCGTGAGTCTCCGAGATTCCCGACCACCTCCATACAGGTGCCTCTCCCAATGCTCCACCATGTAGTAGACGCTGGCTCTTGCATGAGAGCCCACTTCTCCACTTTTTCCTTGCCTCTCTTTCCTCCACATATGCCAAAATGCCATGTAAAGCGCACTATTGTACTTACTTTTACTTGCTCCTACAGGTGCTTAAGCTTGCCACATAGGCATAAAGTCTGATGTGGCAAGTTAATCAAGAAGAGAGAGACTAGTTTGGTGACCCAAGGAAGAAACGGTGCTAAGCGTGTGTACATAGGTGAAAAGACAATTTTGAGTCTATAGCTAATTAAATGAAGCAAACTTAGCAACACCATTTCATTGGAAGAGGTCACTCCTTGGCAAATGCAATAAATACACGCGCTTAGCACCATTTCTTCCTTGAGTACGAAGAAAGAGATAGAGAGGAGTAAAAAATACACTTATAGCCAACCTTGTTGTAGTATGAGTGACTAAGTGATGACTATGTATGACATGCCAACATCAGATAGCCTAACGCACCGTGTTAAATCTCCAAGGGTGCGACCACGCGAGCGACGCGACGGTCGTGGTAGGCACGACCATGATACGGGCTGCTGGCAGCCCTTGGATCTGAGATCAAACGGTCGCATGCTAAGTTGCTGAAAATTTGCAGAATAACCCTCCAGGGTTGGATATTCACCCATAGGTCTAGAATCACGCCATGCAACTGTTTGATCTCAGATCGAAGGGCTCTCGGAAGCCCGTATCATGGGAGAATGGAAAGCCACTACCTTGCCGTTCGCACGCTGGCAGTTCGCTCCTACTCGTCCCGGCAAGTCCTTCAATACTACGATGGTTCACTCCTAGTCGTCCCGTCCATTCACATTACGGCAGTTCCACTAATCCTAACCCTCCTCCCAAATCCATGGCGTCCCAAATTTCCACGATGGGTGGTGAGTACAAGGTTAGAACCATCACCGGCGATGAGTTCGACGTCATCTACACATGTTCTTCCGCGGCGGTGAAAGGATGCCTTTCTTGCTTCAGACGCATGTTCGAAAACTCATATGATGAGTGGGTCGCTGGGCTAGATGTTGAGTACACCACAGTCTTGGGACGAGAGAAGGGTCTAAAGGACGAAGAGAGGAAGAAGCCCGCCGTGATCCAGGTTTGCGTACATAACATTTACTTGGTCTACCACATATGCCATGCCGACGTTGAGTGCCAGGATTTTAAGAACTTCCTCGAGAGCAACCTAGTCAAATTCGTTACTATAGACTTTGGTAACGACAAAGAAGTCATGCGTCAGATAGGCCTCATTGTAGGCAACACCTTCGACCTCCAGAAGAATCGGCTGGTGTCCTCTCGTCAGCCTTCAATGCTGACCCTGGCAGGCGCCCTGGTTCATCCTTCGTACGGTAAACTGGAGAAACCTCATTACACGTTTCATCGTCATGCATGGCAGCGGAATGTACTAGATATAGACCACATCCACTACACTGCAATGGATGGCTACCTTTGCTTCAATATCTACAAGGGTTGGATGAAGAGCAACAGCCAAGTGTGCGGTTCAAGCAAAGAAGTATCGGCCAAGAGGAAGAGGGACAAGGACGAAGCCAGGGACGTGGACGAGGACTCCGAGTAAGGTGGCAGTGTCGTTGCTCATGGTGGTTCTAATGCAGTGTCTACCGAAATAGTTGCAAAGTTTAATTTCAGGTGTGCTTAATTTAATTTGAGGGGTGTGTTGTGCTAAGCCCCCAGCAGAACTATGTTATGTTTCTTCTCGTTACTTTAACTCTTCAGTACGTACATACTAGTATTTCTTACATTTCATATTTTAGTTGGTATAGTACTACCACTCGTTTCTTCACATTATATACGTACAATATATATGGACAACATCATATAGCCAACAGTTTAGTTGTCAAAGAATTTCAGGGTGCTTAGTTTTGTCAAAGAATTCCAGGATGCTTAGAGGGTGCTTGGATCCAAGGGACTTATTTTAGTCTGACTAAAAATAGTCTCTTTAAGAGGCTAAAGTTCCAAGCACCCCTGACTAAAGAGGGGCTAAAACTAGTCTTGACACTAAATTTTTTTAGTCAGGGGTACCCCTACTAAAATGTGGATTAGTCCTCTCTCTACTCATTTAACTACTCTCCTTTAACATAGGCGAGTTCTGGATTGGAGGGTTTGGAGGATAATAAATGCTCATTAACTTGATTTTAGCCTTTTTAGTATTTGGATCCAAGCATGGGTGAGGCTAGCATGTTTTAGTCCCACTACTTTTAGTCATGGGACTAAAACGTATCCAAGCACCCTCTTAGTTTTATTTGAGGGGTGGGTTGTGCTGGACACCATTATTGTGACTAGCCTTTTTAATAGTACTATATGCATAATTTGGCGACGAGCGCTCTCTATATGTACCACCTTTTTTAATTTCAAGTTTTGCTCCATGGTGCAATCCATCGATACTACTGCTGTACAAAAGTATACATTTTTTAAAAGGCTAGAGGGCGGGGCAGTCTATCTTGGTCGGTTTCACGAGAGGCGAGGGCCTTTGTGATTTGACGGCTCATTACTGCTGGAAGGGGGGCCTTGTGATTTGACTGCTCGTATAAATGCACCGACGACCTGATCAAGGAGGAGCAAAGAACCGTGCGGTATGCTCAAGTTTTCGACAGGAGTAGTACTGCGATGGAGGAGCACGAAACACGGCAGCCCAGTGCCATATGGCGATAAAAATGATATAATTTGCAAGTCATCTCATTGTTAGCATTGTTCTATTCATTCCCTAAAAAACATTGTTCTATTCATGCCTCGCAAAGAACGTGACACGTGCGGCGAAACACTCGAAGCAAAAGATGAAACACAGGAGCAAAAGAAGAAGGAAGATTATCACCCCAAATGATCTAATTTGCCGCGGAGTCGTAACTACTTCTTCATCGCCTCCACGACCTCCATCTCCTTGTGCGTCTCCTCCACCATCTTCATCATTGTGTCCATGATGCGGCATTTCTCGACGCGAGCCTTCATCATCTGTTCCGCGGCCATATTACGTACCTTGACAACAGTTGGGTGCTCGATGCGGAGCTTCGCCAACTCTTCCTTCTGCTCCATGGCGAGGGCCTGCAGCATCTTCATCGAGGAACTACTATTCTCATGCAGCTTCTTCCAGCCGGCGTTCTTCTCCTTCAACAGGTCGATCTCGTGGCAGAGCTTTGCATTATCCTCCCGAAATCACAGGATTTCTCCTGTCGCCTTCTTCTCCGAGGCAATGCTCTTCTTCAGCAGCATCACCAAGTTGGCGGTCAACTCCCCCTGCTGATTGAGCTCAGCTGGCTTGTCGTTGAGGCTCTCCTTCAGAAACTCCATCAAGCCTTGGATGAACTCCTTCTGCTTATCGAGCTGATCGGGCATGCCGTCGAGGGATAACGACTCCAGCTCCGCCGGCTCGGCATGTTCGCCTCTGCGGCTAGGGCGCTCCTGGGAGCCATCGCCTGCTCGTGAGAGATCTTTCGAGGTCTCTACGTGGCGGCGAGCCCTCTCTTTTTTTCCACAACCTTGGTTGCCGCTCCCTTGTTACGAGTAGTTCTCGACCTAGAGCTCTGCTCACCGGCCATGGCAACGACGGACGAAGAAGAAGCACTTATGAAGAGGAAAGGTAGAGTGATTTTCGGTTAGGTAGTTCCCCTTTTTATAACCTAAGTACTAGCACTAGTACTAATACCTGCATAGTGGGAAAACCTTCAGGTTTGGTACATACTACTAGTAGGTGTGAGCAGGCTTTCGAATGTGATGGGAACAAGGTAAAGATTAATTGATGGTTTTGGTTTCGAGGCCCGAAACGGCTCCCGATGAGTTTAGCGGAACATAAATTTCAAGTACTACACTGCTCAAATGCGTAAATATTATGTTACTGTCAAAAATTGGCACAAAATACGAAGGAGACCAATGGAAGTACTACTAGCAACCCACGATTTAACTACTCGCATGCGCGCAGTGGAGTAATAAATGTCTTTCTTCTGCCCTCACGTCCACTCAATTTGCATGTGTTGTATTAATTAACCATCAATGAAGTGAACGATTTTACACGCGTCAAATTATCACATGGGGTGGATCTTAGTACAAAATTGCGTCCGCCCGTGTACCCGCATGTCCGTGCGAGGAATGAGTGCGTGCATGGTGTGCGTGCACATCTTCACTTCGTGCATGTACCGCCAGGATGGCTCAGGGAGGATGAGTACATTCTTGTTTAACCAGCAGCACGTCACTGTGATCAATCCATGCAAGGAGGTCACGACAACGCCTACACATGTGCCACATGGCTTCATGAACTGTAAGAGAGACACTGTGTAGCGTGCCATTGGTATTCTAATTTACGTGTTTTGCACATACTCGAAGTACTAGTAAGGTACATGTGCATTGCACGCATCAGATTTTGCAACCAAATTATGAATAAATACCACACTATAGCATGTAAGCTATGATTCATATATGCCTGATGTAGCCCTTCGTTTAACTCTTATAGTTCATCTCATTCAAAACCAATTAGTTTTTATAAAAAAGCTAAGAACGCGGGAATAGGAAAAACATGGGATTATAGTGGAATGTCATCTTGAATCCTACAGGATTGTATGAGTGTTTGATTGTGCATAGAAAAAACGCAGAATTCTTTCAAAGAGGTTTGAGTTTATGGGATGTTTCCTATGAAATCTAGTGCAAATGAATCATATGGAAAAATTCCTATGGTTTACAATCCTACGAATCAAACAACCAAGATAGGAAAAATTCCTAATGATTAGAATCCTCCAAAATTCCTTTGAGAATCCTTTGAATCAAAGAAGCCCTTAATCTATTTTATGATTCATGGAATTGTGCATTGTAAAGCATAAAGTAAAAACAAATAATGGCAATTCAACTAGAAAAAAGTTTGGGCAGTTATGATACGGAAGATTCTAGAACAAAAGAGAACCACTGTTGTTTTGAGGTTTGTGCATTATGCTTAAGTTCAACCATGGAGTCTGCTAGATTGTACATGTGGAAAAATCCGGTGGGGGGCTAGAAGATGGTGCGAGGGGCCGAGTGGAGGGAGACTATGAAGGAATGCACAAGTGCGAGATCGATATTTATAGAGAGGGGGCGAACACGTGCGCTGATGCGCGCAGTGGTGGAGCCATGTAAAATAAATGAGCTAGGGGGGCAAGCATTGCTAATCCTTTACGAGGAGGGTCAATTCATGAACTTAAACCATTTTTAGCAGCAATTGTCTAATGATCACATTCATATTAGCCTTGATATATAGTGATGTTAGGGGGGAGGGGGCAGGGCCCTTACTTCCCCTTGTCTTCGCCATTTTGCACGCGTCTGAGAGATGAAGCAGAAGGCATGGATGATGAGAGGGGGACGTTGTATACATAATTAATGTGGGTGTATTAGCTATATATGTTAATCCTATATAGAGAGATGGATCGATGTGGACGTGGGAAAGAGGGTGAGACCTCACTGGATATATCGATTGATCGGTTTGTGTGGAAAACTATGAAAGACCTAGCTATATACACACATACATAGAGGAACATCGATCGTTGCGCATGCACGCGTGAGAGATAAAGAATGCCCGATATGATGGAGAGGGGGATGTGTGTTGGTGTGTGCTTTCATGGGAGACCGACCTGAAGAAAAAGATTGCATGCGTGCGATGGATAATGCCGACTGGTAGTGTGTGTGCATGCATGCATGAGAGAAAGTTAGTGGTACAATTATAAAGAGAAGACTACTGTGTGGGTGTAAAAGAATAGCTGAATAGGTGAGGTCACAATCAATGTAAAGTTGAATTCAAATATTTGAATAAGAGATCCTGATGTTTGAAACCCATGCATGCATGAATATAACGGAGATCTGCGCGGTGTGGTTTGGAAACGAGCATGTTGTAATGTATACACATTGAACAAGGTCAGACTGATTTGAATTTGAGATACCGATGGCAGACATCATTTGGCCACGTCGCATCCGTGCATGGACACACTATTCTAATTGGAGATGATGGGCGGCTTTTGCATCACATATCTATATCTATACCCCTATATATATATTTATATTTTTATATTGTGTGCGGGTAACTTTAACTTTGAAAGATGGTCGTTGGATGAGGCGAATCCGATGGTCCAAAGATGGCAAATTTGAGCACTACTGGCCGTTGGATATCATCTAGATTCCACCAGATTTCGCCACATGTATAATCTAGAAGACTCCATGGTTGAACTTAAGCATAATGCACAAACATCAAAACACAAGCACTTCTTATTTGTTCTAGAATCTTCCGTATCAGAATTGCCCAAATGTTTTTCTACATGATTTGCCATTATTTGTTTTTACTTTATGTCTTACGACGCACAATTCCATGAATCTTAAAATAGATTAGCTTTCTTATAAAAACTAGATGATTTTGAATGAAATGAACTATAAGAATTAAACGAACATCTACATCATGCATATATGACTCAAAGCTTGCATGCTATAATGTGGTATTTATTCATAATTTGGTTGCCAAATCTCATGCGTGCAATGCACGTGTACCTTACTCTAGTCTAAATGGTGTTTGTGTGTGTGTTGTGCGTGTTGAGGTGCAAATTGTCTTTTTTTGGGTACACGTTAAGCTTGTTCTTCCGAAATTTCAAGCCGCGCCTTGTTATGCCGAAAATTCAAGCTAGCGTCTCTGTCTATCGTGCTGCGAAACTCCCGCCTCTTCAACCCGCGCCTTGTTAGCCCGAAATATTTAAGATATATATTTGTCTCGTTGTGCTCCGACAACTCCCTCCATCTCAACCCGCGCCTTGCTATTCCGAAATTACAAAGCGCGCGAAAACTCCCACCTCCTGTGAAATCCCGACACGTGAAATGCCCGTGGTACCCCTGAACTGAAAGAACTGCCTCAAATTGGCGGGGGTACTTTCGTAACTTACCCCACATTTTGGAAAAGCGCGTCTCTAAGCCATGGTTCCCCACTGCCATCCCATCCGCCCACCCATTCATACACCGAGGCCGCGAAAACCCGCGACGAAACCCCACACCCTGCTCCGTCCGCCACCCAGCCGGAGCCTCTTCCCCGACGACATCGTCCACAACAACACCTCAACGTCCCTCATCCACCGTACCAGATGAGGATCCGTCGTCGATCTCATCGTCCCTCCGGTTCAGCCACCCCGTCCTCCACCTCCAAGGAGCTGCCCCGACGTTCCCCTCATCTTTCGCGCCACCTCCATTCCCACACTGCCGTCTTCACCTGCACCACCGAAAGAGCATCATCATCACCGTTTCCTTAGATGAAGTTGCGGCCTAATCGGCGCCACCAAAGAGGTTGTACACTAATCGCCGCATTTTCTTCTTGATTCGATATCACGGTGCTGCCGGCGCTCGGTCCCGAGCCGACATGGCGCGGCTCCATCCACGGCGGCGTCGCCGGCCACTTCCTCCACAGCGTCGCTCCCTCGGCGGCGACGTCCACATCAGTAGGACCTGCTGCTGCTTTAGCTCTTGCTCGCGCTGCTGCTCTGCTCTTTCTCTCGGTCCCCTATCTGGTCTGCTCTTGCTATTGCTCTTGCTCGCGCTGCTGCTCTCGCTCTTGCTCTTGCTTGCGATGCTGCTCCGATTTAGCTACACTTCACTCGATGCCACCGGGGTGAAGGAAGAACCAACTGCAGCGGCGAGGGGGGCTCGCCGGAGAGGTACCCCACTATCTGTCTTAGGGTTCAGGATGGGGGCGGTGGTCGCCGGCGGTGGCGGGGCATTGGCGCGGCGGTGGCGTGGGGATCGCCGGAGAAAAAGCTCGGCATGGGGGGGCCTAGAGGGATGGCCGGGGCGACGGCGGACCGGGGGTGGGGAGCGTTTTCGGGGCGGGCGAGGTGGCGCACCGCCCGCTGCGGGCGGCGGGGGGATGCTATTTGGCCGTTTCACGGGGTGGAGGTTGAAGATGAACCGCAGGCCCTTGATTTTGTATCCAACGGCTGCAAAATCTACTGACCAGAGATGAAAAAGTCAGTCGACCGACGTGTAGCCTCACCTTGCTAGTGCGTTCAGTTTCGACAGCAAAATTCAGTTTCGACAGCAAAATTTGGTTTCGACAGTTAAGTTCAGTTTCGATAGTTCAGTTCAGTTTCGACAGTTAAATTCAGTTTCAACAGTTAAGTTCAGAGATGAGCGGCTGATGTATTTTACATCTAGCACTTTGTGTTTATGTATTTTACGTCATGTATTGGAGATGCTATTAGAATTCCACTCAGGTTAACGTTGTTTGTTGTCTCTCTTGTCCCGCTTTAGCCTCGGCGTCGTACAACTCACTGGAGCTGCTCCAACGACGAAACCCTCCATCACAGCGGAGCAGTACCTTGGGCTCCATCTCTAGACGCCTAAGATCTTCTTCCCCTCCTCCGACAGCCAAGTCAGCCGGAGCATCCTCACCGGCCAACCCAATCACGCTGAGATCGACATGGCTTCGCCAAAGAGGTTGTACACTTGTTGCATCTCTTTTTTACTCTACATGTTATATATATTGTCCACTGAGCACTCGTAGTAACGGGAAATACGATTATTTTATCCTACTATATGACAAGCAGTGAGGTACCAGGCAACTTAGCTATCCGTGATGGACTCTCTTGAACGCCATCATTATTTATCTCTGCGCGTTTGAGCTGTGCATTTGTCGATGGGCCTGGGAGTTGAGCTAGTATGGCAGTGGCCTGGGTCCAAAGTAATAGAAGTAGCACAAAAACATTTTTTAGTGTAGGATTTTCCTTGCTCAAGCCTGCCTACTAGAATCGCCAGTGCTTGAAAGGAAAAGTGAATGAAAAACATCGGAATTGGAAAGTTTCCTATGGTACTACTTTTCATGAATTTGGTGCAAAGGAATGGAGCAAAGGAAAACTGTAGGATTTGTTCCTTTAGTGTCTCCTTGAAAGAAAAACCGTAGGAATTCTAATTTCCACTTCTCCTCCTTTTCATATTCCTATTCATCAAGCACAAGACTAAGAGATAGTAGCATAATAGCATTATAACCGTACATTTTCTTGTGGTTTGACTTAATCTCACCATGCTTTTTTGCATCCTGTGATCTTCCAATTGTTGTGAATCAAACACCCAGATTGGCAGAAATCCTGTGTTTTTAAATTCTCTGTTTTGCACGTGCATTCCTATCCTATTCCTGTCTATTTCCTATCCCTGCATTGTTAGAATCCTCAAATTCAAACAAGCCCTTACTCAATTACTTCTGTTACAGATATGTGTCAAAGAAAACCTTGTGTGGTTTGTCCTGCTCCTGCGGCGCTGTGTTCCACCCCAGCTCAGCTGCTCCAACGACGGAAGGGTTCACCACAGCAGGGATCCGCTCTCCAGACTGTCTTTCGCCGCCTCAGATCTTCTTCCCCGCCGCCGGCAGCCACGGCAACTGCATTACCATCATCAACTGAGCAGATGACCTTGAGGACTACACGGGTCCGCAAGAGAGGTCGCACTCTTCCGTGTCTGCTTACGTTATGCGTCGCTTAATATGATGACATGCTACATTATCGTCGTGTTCACCTATTAGACTCCGAGTCAGGTCCAAACTAATGCTGAAACTTGAGTTTTTAAATGGTTGTGGGGTACATATTGGGGCAGCAATCAGTACTATCTGTCTACTATCTGGTTAATCTCCGGTGTCTACTATGAGTTTCATGTTGGGTGCAAACAAACATTAAAGGAGCCATTATCTGTATTTTTTAACTAAAGCTATTATCTGCCTGCTATCATTGGTTTTGGGTCTATCCACAGTTTGCTACCATCACTCTGGATTTGTGCATGCACTCCTTACATAATCTCACTATGTTTTATTCCTATGCATGCCAGTTATTGTACACAATGGAACTGATCATGTAGAGCAAAAGAGACGAGCCTTGCGTGGCAATAAAATTTCATGCAGACGTCGTTCCATGGTGGGCGCAAAGGCAGCCCCCCTCCACCCATTTCGGATCGTAATCAAGAGGAAGATAACTGTTATGAGGGGGATTCAGAAGGAGAAGACCACTCCTATTTACCCCATGAGGTCTTCGCTCTAACTTGGCATGCTGATGTTGGTAATATCATGCATATGGTGCCTTGCATTGCTTACTGTATACATTAAAGATGTCATCTGCTTAGTTTAGACATGCTTTGTGTCAATGCCATCTGTTTAGTTTCTTTATCGTATATGTGAATCATGCAATGCCATCTTGTCTAGCCAGGCATCATATATGTGAATTTTGCAATGCCACCCTGGTTAGCCAGTCATCTTATATGTGAATTATATCATGCCATCATTTTTTTATTACGTGTTAAATTTGTCAACAATTTTAGTACATTCAATTACTCTTCCTGTGCATCAGCCATTTGGCACGGTCATGGAAAAATCTGGAGTGGAAACAAGGTCTTCAGAGCAGACAATGCTATCTGACGAAGCGCATGTCTTGCTGGTTACCGATAGCTCCTCAGAGGAGGATTCAGAGACAGATGACCAGTCATATCCCCCCCCCGAGGTGCATGCCCTAACTTGGCAGGGTTATGTTGCTCATATCGTGCGTATGGTATCTTGCATTGCTATGTCATTTGCTTAGTTTAGACATGCTTTGTGTGAATGCCACCTGTTTAGTGTCTAATTACCATATATGTGAATTATGCAATGCCATCTTGTTGCAAGACATTATATATGTGAATTATGCAATGTTATCTTGTTGCAAGGCATTATGTATGTGAATTATGCAATGCCATGCTGTTTAGGCAAGCGTCATATATGTGAATTATATCATGCCGTCCTTTTTTTGTATTTCTCATTGCTTTTGTCGACAATGTTTGTATATTCAACTGCTCTTCCTATGCATCAGCCATTTGAATTGGTGATGGAGAAATCTGGAGTGAAAACAAGGTCTTCAGAGCAGACAATGCTACCTGCTGAAGCAGATATCTTGCTGGTTACAGATAGCTCTTCAGAGGAGGATTCAGAGGCAGATGACCAGTCCTATTATCCCCCTGAGGTGTATGCTCAAACTTGGCAGGGTTATATTACTCATATAATGCATATGTTGTATTGCAATGCTTAGTTTTTACATCATATACACAATATTGAATGCCATCTCCTTAGTTGACACATCATATATGCGATTGCCCTCTGCTCACTTCCTTAGTATATAAATCATATATTTGAATTATGTCATGCCATGATGTTTACATAGACAGCATGTATCTGAATTATGGCATGCCAACCCATTTTCTAAAGACATAATATAGTTATATCATCTCATCCTGTTTACATAGTCATCATATTTAAATTATGTCATTCTATCCGTGAATTATATCATGCCATCATGTTTCCATCGACGGCATGTTTGTGATTTATGGCATGCCAACCACTTTAATAGACACATCGTATAGTTATATCATGTCATCCTGTTTACATAGTCATCATATTTTGAAGTATGTCATTCTATCCTGTTTAGTTAGCCATCATACATGTGAAATTGTGTCATGCTATCCTGTTTAATTAGCCATCATATATGTGAAATTATGTCCTGCTATTCTGTTTGCTTAGACAACATAAATGTGAATTATTTCATGCCCTGTTTTCTTCCCTACTATCCATTGCACCTGTCTATCTTACAATGTCTGTACATTCAATTACTTTTCTTGTTTATCAGCCATTTCAATTGGAGGGAGTGATGGCAGTATCTGTGGGAGTAAAAACACGGTCTTCAGAAAAGATCGTGCTACCTGTCGATGCAGATAGAACCACGGTTGTACTTGCCCAAGAACCAGCCCCACCACACATAACCCACACTCATGCAGATTGTACCCCTACCCAGTTGGACAGAGAACCAGCTACACCCCTTCTAACCCCAACCCCAGCAGATAGACACCCAGTTCCCGTTGACACAACACCGTCTCCACCACAGAGCACCCAAACACGAGCAGTTAGTAAGGCAACTGCAGTGCCCAAATCACGAGGACCACCACTCCGAACCCGAAGTCAACGCTTAAAGCAGAAGAAGAATTGTTCTCAGGTCAGGTTCCGTAGCTATGGTTCATACTACTTTGCTCTTGCATCACTGTATTTACTGATACCAACTAATTTCAAATTTGAAGGATGCAATTGAAACTCCAATGGCGCAACAGGTATGTTTTAAACCTGTTTCTTCAACGTGTTTGGCTGTTTGCTGTTGTAACTTGCTCTATGTTGATTTCAGTTTCAATTGAATAAACAGTTATGTTCTCATGCCATGCACATTACAAGTGTTGTTATTGTTGTGTAGTTTCCCACACTTATATTCTGTCTATGCTGCTTTGTCTTAAATAGATATGATTCGAACTGTATCTATCTTGATTTGGCAACATAAACTAGAATGATATAGACCATACAGTGACCATACTACATAGATATATGTTTGTTTCATGTTGTTATCCTGTCCACCTTACTACTGAACTGGTTTACCAAAATGAGTTTCATATACTACATTGTAAACCTGAGATGTGTTTGTTTGTTTCTCTTTTAGAACGCGGATAAAATATTGGAGAAGAGTACCCTATTATGCAATGGTAAATGAAGTAATGCAGATAAGGTTCAAGATAGTGAGACATCCCCGTTGGTCTCCAAGAAAGCTGATAAAAACTATATTGAAGACACTGAGACAACCCCAAAGTCATGTCTTGATGTAGTGTTCGAGTTACTGGCTACCACTTCTGGCACCAGCTCTTCGAACTCATTGCCTGAATCAGTTCGGCTTCTTGAGTCTCAACTTCAAGTTGAAAGATATCGATCATATGTTATGCGACAGGAAGCCGAACGACTAAGGAAGTCCCTGCAGAATTCAGATGCATACTTTCTGGTGCAACAGCAAGCACTGGAGGACTTAAGCGCCAAATAAGAGAAAGTTAATAAGCTTGCTATGCATCTTTCCAGCATTATGGGTACCCAAGATATTGTTTCTTGAGCTCTTCTGAAGTGGTTTCAGTTCTGGACTTGTTTTGCTGCGGCGTTTATATGCTGTTGTGTTCCCTATATTTGCACTGGTGGTGAACTTTGATGCCCAGTGGATGTAATATGTGTAATAGCCGTGATAGCCCAGTGTAAGTTGCTTGCTTATTTATTTCCTTGTTGTCTTGTTTATTTGTTTGCTTGTAGTTAGTGCAGTTCTTTTTCTACGGTTTGCTAGTGGCTGCAATAACCTATTTTTTAAAACTAGGCCACAATAACCATGGGCTAATATTTACTGTAGTGACACTGGGCCTCCTACGGGCCGTAGAAATAGTGGGCCTTCTACGGGCCGTATAAACAGTGGGCCTTCTACGGGCCGTAGAAACAATGGGCCTTCTACGGGCCATATCATCAATGGGCCTTCTACAGGCCGTATCATCAATGGGCCTTATACGGGCCGTATGATCGATTGGCCAAACATGGGCCAAACAGACCGCATTCTGGCCGTAAACGGGCTAGAGTTGGAATCGTCCATTCATGGGACGACGATAACGGGCCATCGTTAATAGGCCGTATTTGATGACGCTATGAAAACGGCCCAACGTATTAATGGACCACAAACGGGCCGACTGTAACCACTAGCTGAATTGGCCCACAAGCAGAAAATGACAGTAATGGTCCGTAAGTAAACGAATGCTGGAAATGAGCCCAAGAATAAATGGGCTCTGAGAAGGCCGAAAGATAACATGGGCTGGAGATGACCCAACGGAATAACGGGCCGTTAATGGGTATAAAGTGATACTCTGTTCATTACGGGCCAGTTTTACCACGGACCGTTAATGGGTGTAAAGTGATACACTGTTCATTACGGGCCAGTTTCACCACGGGCCGTTAATAGGCCAAGAGTTACATAGGGCCTCATATGGGCCGAAAGACGTCATCGACCATACATGGACCAGAAGTGAAAACGGGCTGGAATCATATTGGATGGCCCAGATGACGCTACTGGTCCTAAATTGGATAGGGCGTAACGGGCCTTGGGTTAGCGGGATGTAAATGGGCTATATGCGAACATGCCGTTAACAGGCTTTCCATGGGCCGGCCCGCCACCTTTTGACCAAGTCAAACGGGCCGGCCTTTTCACAGGAATGGGCCTCTGTTGGGTCGTGCCACGTGTCAAGGTATCATAGGCGCCTTCTATCCAATGAGTGGATGACATCTGTCCCGACGATGAGCCGACACATGTTTCCTCCAGCCAATGATGATTTTACACGTGGAAAATACCCATTGGTCGGGGCTGTTAACGGGTTATCAGACCCAAAACCCGACCCGATGGCTTAACAGCGTTCCATTACGGTGGATGCCATGTGTCGGTCACCCTTGACGAAAGCACTTCTGTGACGCATGATTTATCATCATGGAAGTAGACACTTCCGTGATGATAATTTTGGTAATGTCATGGAACACTTCTACGACAGCACAGGTATGACTATCTTGATTCTGTCATAAATTTCTCATGGATGTACATGAATGACAAAAAATGCGACCTACTGTGACAAACACGTATCATCACGGAAGTGTATTTTTTTGTAGTGTAGCAATGCTATAAGAGGGGTTGAGCGAAGCGGTAACATCGCCAAACAACGCTTTGCTAGGTAGGGTAAAAAGGTTAGAGGTTATCAAGGCAATTTGGGAGGCTTGATAAACAAGTGGTAGGTAGCGCGACACAGCGATAGCATCGAGACAACTAGCATAGCAAAGATAATAGTGAGATCCAAGGTAACAGTCATCTTGCCTGAAATCTCGCTAGGAAGAAGACCGAGCCCATGAAGTAGACGGACCAACGTAGTTGAACGGATCCTCACAAACGCAACGTAACCAGAATTATCAAGGAGAAGCGCAACCAAAAAGAAGCAAACATCATATTAAACAACATGGTAAACAAACAAGCATAAACATGGCATGATGCACAACCAAGTATGATGCATGTCCGCTTTAATAAGGCATGGCATGGCAAAGTGCAACAAAAAATACTACAAATTAAGTGGAGCTCAATATACAACGAGTTGCATATTGATGCAACACCACATTCAATTATTTATTTTACTCTCGTTTAGGTACTCATCAATATTAAATGTTGGTTAAAAAAGAAAGAGGTGAAGCATAAGTAAACTAACTATTTAGGCCAGTTTAAATGAGGCCGAAAATAATAAACAACAAATCCGGAAAATCCCCATGTGCATATTTTGGATATGATATTGTTCTTCCCTAAACAGAATTTTAGAGTTATTAAATATGCAAAGTAATGCCACCATGTTAAACTATGCATTTTTCTACCCCATATACATATAAAGATTATTAAATTCAGAGCTATGGTTATTTAGTTCTGAAATAAACCATTTTAACATGTGATTTATGCAAACTTAATCAAACAGCAAGTTAAACATGTTAAACATGGATGAGAGCAGCATATTATGAAACTAGATCAAATTATAAGCATTTTAGATATTTAGTTTGTTCAATTAGGATGCATGGTTGTGAAGTTATTATATGCATGAAGTATGAGAGGTTTTCTGGAATTCTGGCATTCTCTTGAAAATAGACAAATTCGCATCCCAGGAAAAAAACATTATGGGTCGAAACAGTGAGTGCATTATAACTGAACAACGCTCATGAGCGAGGGTCTGGGTCTATGCTCACATTGGGCCATCGGGCCAGAAGAGGAGAAGTAGAGGCAGGCCGGGGCAAGCAGAGGCCCACCAGTGGGCGAGGCAGGGAGGTCGCGGTCAACGCGAATACGCGAGCGATGCAGAGAAACTTGACGCGTTCATCTCCTCCTGGCACGAGGGAGAAGTCGCAGCAGCGGTGATGGTACAGCTTGGATGCGGGGAACAACGGGGATGGCTGGAGACACAGATCTGGCGGCCCACCGTGAAGGCGAAATAGAGGAGGGCTGGCACGTGCGATGATGCAACAGGGCACGGTCAATGCTCACGGGCGCTGGATTGGGGCGGGTCGACACGGACGAACCTGCCTCGCTCGATGCAGAGGAACAGGCGGCATAAGCCGGTCTTGGCGAGATGGCGGGATCAACTCCGGGTGCTCAGGCGAGGGCTGATGAATGAGGTGGAGGACGGGGTACAGCGGCGAGGCGACAGGAACTTGGTAGCTCGATGAACATGAACTTGACGCGCGCGAGCAGGACAGCAGCAGTGCTCGATGTGAACGAAGAAGACGGGCGGCGTCTCTGCAGAATCGGTCGGGATGGGCGTGAAGATGACAATAGCGATGCGGTCATCGAGCAGGGGAGGCCATGGCATGGTGCTTGCCTCCTGCAGTTTTCTGGAGAGGACAGTGAGCAAGTGAGAGAGGGAAACAGAAGGAACGGGAGAAGGAGAAGCAACAAGGGGTGCAGGTCTAGCAGCGAGATGACAACCCAGCGAGACCCAAGGCGAGGCAGGGGTTGGTGGCCATGGGGTTTCTTGCCAGAGAAACAAGAGGGAGATGTGTGAGAGAGAGAAGCACGGGGAGGATGGGAGATACAGGGGAGGAGAGGAGCGGGACGAGGCCGGTCCTAGTCGCCGGTGATGGAGCATCGGTGGCCGGCCGGTGCTCAGGCTGTTAGGGCCTCGGGCGCTCGCAGCTGTAGGAGGTGGACGAGGGGATCAGGGGAGGCGTTGGTTGGTGGGGAGAGATCGAGAGGTGGAGAGCTACGGGTTGGGTGGACCACGAGAAGATCCCGAGGAAGAAGGGATTTGGCAGCGATGGGACAATCTCCCAACAACAAGGAAGAGCGGGTGGCGGCGGCTTCGGGATTGGGGAGGAATGGATGGGATAGCCTAGGGTTAGGGGTTGATCTGTTTTGGTAGGTGGTGGTCTTATATATAGCAAGTGTATTTTTGATAGGGGCATTTGGTCCCTCCGATTTTAATCGGATGGTCCTGGATAAATAAGCTAGGGCATCCAAACAAAGAGCCGAAGATATTTTATGAATGTTTGGGGATGATTCGGACCATCGGTTATGACCGTGCGGCTTGGGAGAGGGAGAGGTTTTCAGACATTGCACGAGGGGGTCTGAGAATTGTGCAGAGAGGGGGTCTGACAAAAGGCCACAGAGGCAAGGGGTGTTTGATGGACTCAGAGAAGAGATAGAAGAGAGCGGTCCGAGAGAAGGTGATGAAGGCAAAGAGAGAAACAACAAGGACGACGGATTCAGTTTTTGTAAAATGTCGGCAACGAAGTGCCGATGCAATGCAAATGATGACATGACGAATGCAACAAACAAATGAAACATGCGACAGCAATGAAAAACAAGGAAGGCATCTAGAGCATCGGTCTCGGTCGTTACAACTCTCCTCCACTTACAAGAGATCTCGCCCCGAGATCTAAGGATGGCACCAGAGAGAAACGAAAGAGGAAGAGGTAAAACAAAGTTTCTTCTTTGACAAACGAGTGAAACCAATGAACCTTGAGAGGTTGAAAACTTGAAAGAAGAACACAACAGAGTTGAACGAAATTGAGAGCACTCCGGTAGAAAAGAGAAACAAGGAACACCATGTGAACCTTGGAGGTTGCAAAGCTATGAATGACGAGCATAATGGACAAGAAGGAATTGAAACCACTCTGGTTGAAACGAAATAAATAGGGAACAAGGAAGAACAAATTCGAACATCACTCCGGTTGAAAAGAGATGCAGGACTTGATAAGATGAAAAGAACTTGAGCAGAAGATACAACACTCCGGTTAAATGGATAAGCAAGAAAAGAACATGATATTTACAAAATGGGATGATGGGTCGAAGAGAGTAACATCACAATGCCTCCGGAACAAATAAAAGAATGGAACCAAAAGAACGGAAAAGAAAACAACATGTTCTACCTGAAATGAATTTAAGAGAGCATCCTTAAAAATAAGGATTGAAAGGAGTTGTTGAAAAAAATCAACAACAAAAGAATAATCTTGTGTGGGCTTATGGAAAACATCTCGAAATTATGAGGTGACAACCAGCCACTAAAGGAAAATAATTTATTGGTTGAGATCACGAAAAGTTGTAAAACTTCTTTCACCGAGAGGATAGGAGAAAACTTGGATCATTGATAGACACCACAATTAGCAACATTCCTTAGGGAAGGCTTTAAGTGAAATCTATACCAAGATAACTCCAATGAAGAGATTGATGGGTTGCAAAGGATCTCCTGAACGAAAAGAAAATGATGGGTTTAAATATCTCATTCTTAACAACTTGTGAACCTTGAAGCACGAATGGAAATTGTCAAGAATGACATAACACCACCTCAAAGGGTAAGGTAGAAACAATTGCACTTCGGGATGCACGATCAAGAATGTTTGAACTCCTCCAACAAGAATCTTGAAGAACACTTTGAGAATGAATTAAATCCTTCATGAACCACCATGTAGAGCCTCCATGAAGAACTCCGGTAATAAGAGGATGATAGAAAGGAATAGAAGTTGAAAACACAAGGTGAAGCCTTGCAATGATTTAGATGGAGCTTCGTGACTAGATAACCGAGAAAACTTGGAACTCCTGAAGAGAAAGATGAACAACTTGAAACTGAGAATTTCCTCATCATGGATAAACTCCGAAGGAAGGGATTAATCACTTGGGTGAAAGAAGAATAAGAATTATATTATGTGTATCCTTCATCAACTTAAATTGATGGCAAACAATGGATTTTGCATACTACTTATTCTCGTTGAAAGGATTAAGAGAGATATAGCGCAAACTTGAGGAAGGTCTTCAACAATCCACCGGTAGGCTTTAGGAAAGAACGAATGAATTGATATGATTCGGAGAGAAGAGGAATCTTGAATGGACCACCGTAAGAATTTGAAAACGAACAAATAAAATAGAATGAGACACCAGGAAAAAATTAACAAACAAATGAAGATACTTGAGGGAATTAAAATACGAGAGAACATAGAGAACATGAACTGATTAGAGGATATTTGAACGATGCACCGGCCGGTAGAATTGTGGAATGAGAGTGAATGTCGATAATGAATAAATCTTCTGAAATGATGGCCTTTCGATGATCAAGAAATGAAAACAACTCATGAAATGCTTCGGATGGGTATGATAATAATTGTCACTATCGAAAATGATTTGAGAGGATGGTAATAAGCTTGAACCACGAATCTTCAAGAGAACGGATATAATTTGGAGGACACTCTTCTTCGGTCTTCAACATTGTGAATGTCGATGAGGAACACCACCCAATTGTTGAGAGACTCCGGAACAATGAAGAATAGAGAGTGAGGGAGTCCTGGATTAGGGGGTCTCCGGACAGCCGGACTATATCCATTGGCCGAACTGTTAGACTATGAAGATACAAGATTGAAGACTTCGTCTCGTGTCCGGATGGGACTCTACTTGGCGTGGAAGGAAAGATAGGCAATACGGATATTTGTATCTCCTCCTTTGTAACTGACCTTGTGTAACCCTGACCTCTCCAGTGTCTATATAAACCAGAGGATTTTAGTCCGTAGGACGACAGACAATCATACCATAGGCTAGCTTCTAGGGTTTAGCCTTTCTGATCTCGTGGTAGAACTACTCTTGTACGACCCATATCATCAATATTAATCAAGCAGGACGTAGGGTTTTACCTCCATCAAGAGGGCCCGAACCTGGGTAAAACATCGTGTCCCCTGCCTCCTGTTACCATCCTCATTAGACGCACAGCTCAGGACCCCCTACCCGAGATCCGCCGGTTTTGACACCGACATTGGTGCTTTCATTGAGAGTTCCTCTGTGTCGTCGCCGTTAGGCTTGATGGCTCCTACTATCATCGATGGCGATGCAGTCCAAGGTGAGACTTTTCTCCCCGGATAGATCTTCGTGTTCGGAGGCTTTGCACTGCGGGCCAATTCGCTTGGCCATCTGGAGTAGATTGAAAGTTACGCCCCTGGCCACCAGGTTAGGTTTGGAAGCTTAAACTACACGGCCGACATCCGTTGAGACTTGATCTTCGACGGATTCGAGCCTCTGCCTTATGCGTCATGCGGTCACGATGAGCACTATTTAGCTCTACCATCGGACATTGTTCGGGAGATCACACAGGCAGCCGCTCTGACCCTCATTTCGGAGCCAGTTGCGCCGTTCATGTACGGGTGGATGGACCCCGCCACGGAGGCCTTACCCTCACCAGCAATCGAACCAAACATCGACCTTACCTTGCACGAGAGCCGTGTTGTTAAACTGCCAGATCCTTCTCCGGCCACGGACTCCGAACAGCCTGCGCCCGTTCCTATCGAATCCGATTGGGCGCCGATCATGGAGTTTACCTCCACGGATATTTTTCAGCACTTGCCCTTTGGCAACATAATGAACTCATTAAGGTCTCTCTCCTTGTCAGGAGGATCCTGGCCGAACTATGTCCGGCAGGACTGGGATGCAGACGGCGAAGAAATTGGCGGCCCACCCACCACCCACTTAGTAGCCACTGTCGATGACTTAACCGACATGCTCGACTTTGACTCCGAAGACATCGACGGTATGGACGACGATGCGGGAGACGAAGAGGAACCACTGCCCACAGGGCACTGGACAGCCACCTCATCATACGATATATACATGGTGGATACACCCAAAGAAGGCAATGGCGACGAGATAGCGGAGAATGACCCCTCCAAGAAGCAACCCAAGTGCCAACGTCAGCGGGGCTGCTCTAAGTCCTGCCAAAGCAAAAGTGGTGATACCGGCACAGGAGGTAATAACACTCCGGATAGTGTCGAAGACAACAACAGCCCCCTCCAGCAAGATTTAGAGCAGGAGGACGGAGGAGCTAGCCCTCCTGAGAGAGCGGCAGACGGAGAGGCAGAGGATGATAATTACATGCCCCCCTCCGAAGACGAGGCAAGCCTCGGCGACGACGAATTCG
This sequence comes from Triticum aestivum, assembly GCF_018294505.1. Taxonomy (NCBI): domain Eukaryota; kingdom Viridiplantae; phylum Streptophyta; class Magnoliopsida; order Poales; family Poaceae; genus Triticum; species Triticum aestivum. The sequence continues at coordinate 172,924,686 of NC_057806.1, forward strand.
CCATGCCAGAGGATCCCGTCGAACAAGAGCGCTTCAAGCGCCGGCTTATGGCCACGGCAAATAGCCTTAAGAAAAAGCAGCAGCAGCTTCAAGCTAATCAAGATCTGCTAGCTGACAGATGGACTGAAGTCCTCGCGGCGGAGGAATATAAACTCGAGCGCCCCTCCAAGAGTTACCCAAAATGCAGGCCGCTACCTCGACTGGAGGAAGAAGCGTATGATGCGTCTGATCGGCCACCTCGTGGCCGTGATAGAGAGGCATTCTTGCCAAAAGCTCAGCCCGCACCCCGACTCCATTCAAATAAAAAAGCATGGGGAAACACGCAAGACCTGTGAGACGTATTGGAGGACAAAGAAAAACATGCAAGATCGATCTATGGATCATGAGGGTGCGCCACTATGCGAGACGATAAATGTCACGCCGGATACAGTAAAAGTAAATCCGGCCGGGCCGAACACAGCGGGCAAGACCCATTTGAGCTGCGTCGGGATATAGCCCAATAAAGAGGCACCGCACACCCCTTACGCTTCACAGACGAAGTAATGGATCATCAAATCCCAGAAGGTTTCAAACCTGTAAATATTGAATCATACGACAGCACAACAGATCCTGCGGTATGGATCGAGGATATCCTCCTCCACATCCACATGGCCCGCGGTGATGACTTACACGCCATCAAATACCTCCCACTAAAGCTCAAATGACCAGCGTGGCATTGGCTTAATAGCTTGCCAGCAGAGTCCATTAGCTGTTGGGAAGATCTGGAGGCTGCATTCCTCGACAACTTTCAGGGAACTTATGTGCGACCACCAGATGCTGATGACTTGAGCCACATAATTCAGCAGCTAGAAGAATCAGCCAGGCAATTTTGGACTCGGTTCCTAAGAAAGACAAATCAAATCGTCGATTGTCCGGATGCAGAGGCCCTAGGGGCTTTCAAACATAACATCCATGACGAGTGGCTAGCCCGGCACCTTGGTCAGGAAAAGCCGAAATCTATGGCAGCCCTCACGACACTCATGACCCGCTTTTGTGCAGGAGAAGACAGCTGGCTGGCTCGCAGTAACAATATGTCAAAGAACCATGGTACCTCGGATACCAAGGACGGCAATAGCAGGTCCCGTCACAACAAACATAAGCGCCGCATTAACATCGATAAATACTGAGGATACGGCAGTCAATGCCGGATTCAAAGGCTCTAAACCCGGTCAGCGAAAAAAGCCATTTAAACAAAGTACGACGGGCCCGTCCAGTTTGGACCGCATACTCGATCGCTCGTGTCAAATACACGGAACCCTAGACAAGCCAGCCAATCACACCAACAGGGATTGTTGGGTGTTCAAGTAGGTCGGCAAGTTAATTGCCGAAAACAAGGATAAGGGGTCACATAGTGATGACGAGGAGGAGCCCCGGCAGCCACACACCGGAGGACAGAAAAGGTTTCCCCCACAAGTGCGGACGGTGAGCATGATATAAGCAACCCACATCCCCAAGAGGGAGCGGAAGCGTGCCCTCAGGGACGTATATGCGTTGGAGCCAGTCGCCCCAAAGTTCAACCCATGGTCCTCCTATCCGATCACTTTCGATCGCAGGGACCACCCCACTAGTATCCGTCATGGCGGATTCGCCGCACTGGTTCTAGACCCAATCATTGACGGATTTCACCTCACTCGAGTCCTCATGGATGGCGGCAGCAGCCTGAACCTGCTTTATCAGGACATAGTGCGCAAAATGGGTATCGACCCCTCAAGGATCAAACCCACAAAAAAGACTTTCAAGGCGTTATTCCAGGCGTAGAGGCCCATTACATAGGCTCAATTACACTGGAAGTGGTCTTCGGATCCACGAATAACTTCCGAAGCAAAGAGTTGATCTGCGGTATAGTCCCGTTCCGCAGTGGTTATCACGCACTGCTCGGGCGAACCGCATTTGCGAGATTCAATGCGGTACCGCATTATGCATACCTCAAGCTCAAGATGCCAGGACCTCGTGGGGTTATTACAGTCATTGGAAACATAGAGCGCTCTCTCCGAACGGAGGAGCACACTACGGCCCTCGCAGCAGAAGCGCAAAGCAGCCTCTCAAGGCAATCCACCAGTTCGGCGTTTCAAAACCCGGACACCTTCAAGCGCGCTTGAAGGAATCGGCAACTAGACTGCCTAGCGCGATCTGAGCTCGCGTAGCAATGCGGCCCCCACCCCAGTCCTAGCCAAGCGGCAAAACTCGTGCCACGCGTACATAATTATGCATTAAAAATACCATGGGCACACGCAGGGAGGGGGGCACAACTGCGGCACGCCCCAAGACGCGGCTTAAACCGCACTAGGGGCTTCCCGCTTGGTTGTTTTTCTCTTTTTCAGGACATCAATCTCTGGAAACCCTGTCCGGCAGCACTATTGCCGAACACATGATGCAGCAACCAAGGAGGCAGAAAGCTACGTCACACCACGGAATTCCCAGGTGGATTACAGTAACGAGCGAAATATTTGATTTAATACTATTCCTCAGCTCGCCCTTGGAAGGAACATAGTCCTACACTTTGCTTATCGCACTATCTGTATCATTCTGTTTTAACGCACCTTTTTTATAAACAATGCATAACATTACGACTATTATTACATTCATGGTTTATATATATGTGTTCATTAATGACGCCTTGCAACCGTACACTTTGGTACGGCCAATACACCAGGGGCTTACGTACCCCACAATATGGTGTGAAAAGCCCGAACACTTTCACAAGTGCGGCACCCCGAACTTATAGCATTATATGCATCAGCTCTGAATCATGTCTTTGGTCAAATGTTGGGTTTGCCCGGCTCCTATGTTTTGGTACCTTACGTTCCGCTCTATCGGCTAAGGTAGCGCTAGGAGAACTACTGCGATTGTGCCCCGGTTCTGCTGGGTTAAGCACCTCAGTAGAGAAAGCTAAAACTGACTGTCATGATAAGGCGAGAGACTGGTCGCTATTCGGCGAGGTTTCGAGTCCCTAAAGACTTATGCCGCTTAGAGCGAAGGGCCGGCCATGTTCGGCTTAAAGGCGTGTATCGCGCCCCGAATTCGGCCTTCCGAATACCAGGGGCTTCGCCGAAATTTAAAAGTATAGAATTCTATGGCTAAGTGAGAGTGATAAAGCATTATTAGTCCGGTTGCCTTGTTCATTGTGCTGAGCACCTCCCTCGAAGGACCCAAAAATGGGAACAAGAGTGCTCAGGTTTATCCTGAACACCCCAGCACTCGCGGCATGGGGGCAGAAGCCAAGGACTAGCCATCTCTCAGATTGGATAAACAACCAAACAGAAGGTAATATTTAAATTCCAACAAGCGTTGCATAGCACATATGAAACAAGTTTTCATAAATACAGGATCACACGAGCAAGTTTTACTCAAATATTACATCTTTTGTGCACTCGTCCGCTATGAGACGGGCACCTAGCAGAACACCCTCGTAGTACATCTCGGGGTGGCGATGCTCCTTGCCTTTCGGCGGCCCTTCCTTGATCAGCTTCACGGCGTCTAGCTTGACCCATTGCAATTTCACACGGGTGAAAGCCCGGCGTGCACCTTCAATGCAGATGGATCGCTTGACGACCTCTAGCCGCGGGCAGGCATCCACAAGCCGCCTCACCAGGCCGAAGAAGCTATTCGGAAGGGCGTCGCCAGGCCACAGCCGGACTATAAAGCCCTTCATGGCCTGTTTGGTCGCCTTATGTAGCTCGACCATCTGCTTCAGCAGGTCGCTCATTGGCACCGGGTGTTCGGCCTCAGTATACTGAGACCAGAACAACTTCTCCGTTGAGCTTCCATCCTCGGCCTGGTAAAATTGTGCGGCATCGGACACGCTGCGGGGCAAATCTGCGAATGCTCCTGGAGAGCTCCGGATTCGGGTAAGTAATCGGTAATTTACTTTTACATGCTTGATTTGCATATAGAATGCCTTACCCGCCGCTATCTTCTTCATTGTGTCGATCTCCTGGAGGGCCTTTTGGGCTTCGGCCTTGGCACTCTTTGCGCTCTCGAGGGCCTCGGCAAGCTCAGACTCCCGCATCTTCGAGTCAAGCTCCAACGCCTCATGCTTCGTCACGAGAGCCTGGAGCTCTTGCTGCACCTCGCCCACCCGAGCCTCTTGCTTTTCTCGCTCGGTGCGCTCCTTGGCCGCTTTATCTTCGGCCTCGGACAGCGCTTGCTTTAGGGTCGCCACTTCGGTCGTGGCCCCTGGCAAATTCATGATGATCCTGTCATTTTGCAATCGCATTCTGTTTATACATATCCATAGACTAGGTACCACTTACATTTGTTCTCGTCGAGCTGCCTCTTGGCAAGGCCGAGCTTGTCCAGGGACCCTTTAAGGTCCTGCTTCAGTACGGCGACCTCCGCAATCAGTGCGGCAGACGCCATCAGTGAAGCCTGCATATGCATATTGACATACTCATATTAGACTCCTGCGATATTGTTTGATCCTCTATTCGGCTTTTCTTTGTGAACACCGAACAAAGCATCAGGGGCTACTGTCTATGTGGTAATATTTTTCCTATATGTTAGACACTTACCTCAAAGCCAGTTAGAAGGCTGGCACAGGCTTCAGTCAATCCGCTCTTAGCGGACTGAACTTTCTGGATCACCGCACTCATAATAGTGCGGTGCTCCTCGTTGATGGAAGCGATGCGAAGCGCTTCCAGTAAATTGTCCGGCGCCTCTGGATGGACAGAGGTCACTAGTGTAGGCGTCTTGCCCCTCTTAGAAGGAGGCCGCCTGCCCGAGTCCGGAACCACTGGAGGTTCCGGCGCGGTGTTCGACTAAGGGTCGAACTCGGAGCCCTCAGGGGCCTTGTCCCCTCTGCTCCCGGAGTCTGGGAGGCCGCTTTGAGGCGCCTCCGAGACCATCTCCCCTCGACCTGGCGCCTCATGAGACAACACCTCGGCGTCGTCCGCAGAATGAGGGGAGGTGGTGGTCGGAACTGGATCGCTATCCATATCCAACGAGCCCAAGGAGCCATCCGATGATACATCGATACGGGCTCGGGGCGGCCTGCATAATCATATTTCGGCGTTAGGTGAAGTAGTGCAACAAAGGAATGCTATGAGTTACTCTGGTATCCGAACATTTATGACTTCCCTAGGGGCTTGGCCTTGGGCAGCCACTCGTCTTCGCCATCGGCGGCGGTGGTAGAGCTATCCGGAAGGAGGGTTCTCCCCTTCTTGGACCCTTCAGCCTCCCCAGTTGGGGCGGCCTTCCTTTTCTTGTCTCCCCCGTCTGGAGGGGGAGCATCTTCTTCTGCCTCCTCGTCTTCGGGGGAGGATTGCGCCGTAGAGTCCTCGGACAGTGAGTCCGATGACGCCTGGCCGCCGGGAACTCTTTAGGGTTCCCTTGGCCTTCTTGGTCTTCTCCGGCACCGTATAAGGAGCCGAGGTCAACATCTTCGTCAGAAGAGCGTTTTCTGGGCCTTCGGGCAAAGGAGCCGGACAGTCAATCTGTCCGGCCGTCTCCTGCCAGTCCTGTCAAAGGTACGGGAGTTTAGATCCCACATGGAGTAAAGCTATGAAAAACAAGTATCCTGTAAGAGGTAAAGCAGCTTACCGCCCTGGCTTGGCGCTTCGCGCTGAATCCGCGATCCTCAGTAGTAGGAGGGGGGACCTCGGCGCTCTTGAACAGCACCCTCCAGGCATCTTCGTGAGTTGTGTCGAAGAGCCTGTTCAGAGTTCAGTGCTGCGCCGGGTCAAACTCCCATAAGTTGAAGACCCGTTGTTGGCACCGGAGGATCCGGCGGATGAGCATGACCTGGACTACGTTGACGAGTTTGAGCTTCTTGTTGACCATGTTTTGAATACGTGTTTGGAGTCCGGTCAGCTCTCTCGAACTACCCCAGGACAGGACCTTCTCTTGCCAGGAGGTGAGCCATGTGAGGAAGCCAGATCGAAATTCGGGGGCCGCTACCCACGTAGGGTCACGCGGCTCGGTGATGTAGAACCACCCCGACTGCCACCCCTTTATTGTCTCCACGAAGGAGCCTCCGCACTCCGCACTCCGCCTAGCGGCCGCTCACTACCTTCGTCTTGACATTGAAAGTCTTCAGCCATAAGCCGAAGTGGGGCTTGAGGCGGAGGAAGGCCTCGCACACGACGATAAATGCCAAGATGTTGAGGATGAAGTTCGGGGCCAGATCGTGGAAATCCAGTCCGTAGTAGAACATGAGCCCTCGGACAAATGGGTGGAGAGGAAATCCCAGTCCGCGGAGGAAATGGGTAAGGAACACCACCCTCTCATGAGGCCTGGGGGTGGGGATGAGCTGCCCCTCCTCTGGGAGCCGGTGCATGATGTCGTCGGGCAAGTACCCGGCTCTCCTCAGCTTCTTGACGTGTCCCTCCATGACGGAGGAGACCATCCACCTGCCTCCCGCTCCGGACATGGTTGGAGAAGATCGAGGTGGGGAATGCGAACTTGGGCGCTGGGGCTCGAGTATGCGAAGGTGGATGAGCAAAGGAGGAAGAAGGCGTGGATGAAAAGGTAAGTCCTTATCCCTTTATATGGGCGGACGAAACTATGCGTCCCCACTAGCCTAGTAAAACTCGCTCGTCCCCCAAGCACCGTAATCGATGGTGCGGTTGGGTTACCCACACCCGTATTAATGAGAATCCCGTGATAAGGGGACACAATCTCTACTTTGACAAGACGTGTCAAAAAACTGCCTTGTGTTATGTGCGGGGCTAGTTAAAGGAAATGGTTCGAATAATCACTGGGCCGTGACATTATGTCGTGTTGCCAAAACAAGTCAGCAAATTAGATTTGTGGAAATACTATTCTCTCTACAGTGGTATGTGGAACTTATTTTGCAGGGTCGGACACTATCCTTGAATTCAGATTCTTCCGTGGTGTATTCGGAGGAGGAACCCGCCTTGCAATGCCGATGACAATACTGCACGCCGAACTCATCGTCATTGAAAGCCTGGTTCAGGGGCTACTGAGGGTGTCCTGGATTAGGGGGTCTCTGGACAGCCGGACTATATCCATTGGCCGGACTGTTAGACTATGAAGATACAAGATTGAAGACTTCGTCTCGTGTCCGGATGGGACTCTACTTGGCGTGGAAGGCAAGCTAGGCAATATGGATATGTGTATCTCCTCCTTTGTAACCGACATTGTGTAACCCTAACCTCTCCAGTGTCTATATAAACCGGAGGGTTTTAGTCCGTAGGACGACAGACAATCATACCATAGGCTAGCTTCTAGGGTTTAGCCTTTCTGATCTCATGGTAGATCTACTCTTGTACTACCCATATCATCAATATTAATCAAGCAGGACGTAGGGTTTTACCTCCATCAAGAGGGCCCGAACCTGGGTAAAACATCGTGTCCCCTGCCTCCTGTTACCATCCGCCTTAGACGCACAGTTGGGGACCCCCTACCCGAGATCCGCCGGTTTTGACACCGACAGAGAGGTTGAGCCAAAAATGAATAGAATTTGAAAGCAATATTTGAGAAGGCATATGATTGATGAAAATTCATTCTTACATCAAACTTTAAAATGAATTTGAGAATAGTTCTGGATTTTTTTAGAAGAGTCAGGTAAGATCCTAGGAAATACCTGTGGGTTAGGGCCCACTCAAAATAAACACCGTTGAATTGATAAGTTGAAAGGGAGATTGCACCGGTTGAATTAAATGGCTTGAATGAGATAATAATCTCCAAATAGCTTGAACAGATTAAGAATGGAAACATGAATCTTCTGAGATATCTATAGCACTCTGGATAGGAATAGAGAGAGGTGAATAAAAAGAGAGACTTGGTTAAGATATTGCAACATGATAAAACATGTGAAACAAAAGGAAGGGATATGATTAAGACAGAAGCTTGACTTAAGTCCACCGGAGAAGAAAAGGGAATGAAAATATATAAACTTGAAGCTCCTGAGCATCTTCCTAAGAATCACCAGATAAGAACATTGAAAGAAAAGAATGAAGAGACTTCACATGAATAAAATGGATACTTGATTAAGATATCTGACTCTGTAAGGAAAAAAGGGCGGGAGGGTGGGAAAAACAAAGACAACTTCGGATGGATGGAATGAACTCCATTGTTAAAGATGAGAATTGATCTTGAACATGGTGAAGAAGATTGAATTAGCTTGAAGAGAAGCACGTCGGTTGGAAAAGAATTGGCATGACCATTCCACATGATCAAAAGGATTAGTACTCCCATAGAAATATGAGAACACCGCTTAGGAAAAGGTATGGAATCAACACTTGACTCCGAAGCAACTCCAATGCCACTACTCAAAAACAAAACAAATGATTCGACTTGCGGAATAAGCCAGAACAAAAAAATGATAGACCCCATATCATATCATGTATCTATTGGAAAGAATTCCTACGTGATACTTGAATTCCCACCCAAAAACTCTCAAAACTTTCTTGGTATGCAATCTGGTGTTGGGGATACAGGGAGGCACAAATATATCACACAACTAACAAGCCCTACGCTCCAACTATGTCCATCCTTCAACACATAACCAAGAAAACCTCAGAAATCGTGTACCTCAGACCTTCAAAAACATCCGATATACTAGATGTGGCAATACATCTGATAGCTCTCCCTAGTACTGGGTGTCGTCAAACTACTCTCACCACGAATAGTATAGAAGCGTTTTCGATGTTGGCGAACTCTGGTATTCCGGAACTGAAACGATAAGAACTGTGACAAAAACACCTTGGAGCTCAACTCCCCGGGACACTGCCACAACCCCTAAATGACAGGAGGCACCAAGACAGAATTCCCGTCACAATGATATCACAACGATCCAACAATACTCGCGTGATCCTAAAAAAATTTGAGTGAAAAAGAGGAGAGTAAAGTCAAAACATCTACGTCAGGTGTCCTCACCAGAGCGTCGAAGGGATAAGGAGTAAAAAGAATTCCAACTCTCTGATATAACTAGACTCAAATAGTTTTCTTCTAGACTCAACAATGGCATCGGTTCAATCAAGAAAGGGGGCTCCTAAGGTCGGTAAGGCTCTGATACCAACTTGTAGCAGCCAAGATGCGATTCTATCCCAATCATGTGATGAATTCATGATTGAGGCACAATCGCATTTCGAGCACATAGCAAGGTGGATATCATTACAACATACCATGTACTGAATAGATGAGAATGCAAGATAAATACTTACACTCACCACAAGCTACAACATGAATACATCAATACATAGCAATCATCATACATAAGAGCAGGATCCGACTACAGATGGAATCAAACAAAAAAGAAGAACGACAACCACCCTACTAGCCTAGGCTCCCTGACCCATAACCTTTCCCTTGATCGAAGTAGAAGAAGCAGAAGAACTCCAAACAAGCAAGCATTGCTCTCATGTCAAAGATTCACTTTACCTGCACCTTCAACTGTTGTTGTAGTAATTTGTGAGCCATGAGAACACAACAATCCCATTACCATGGGTATTAAGACTAGCAAAGCTTAATGGGCATGGAATGTATAAGTGGTGAGGTTGCAGCAACACTAAGCATGTATGGTGGTTAACTTACGAGTACAAGAATAAGATGAGAAACTATGCAACGGTCGCAAACTAGTAATGATCAATAAGTGATCCTAAACTACTTATGTTCAAACATAACCCAACCGTGTTCTCTTCTCGAACGCACCCGAAAAGAGACAGTCACGGTTACGCATGCGGTTGTTGTATTTTAATTGAGTTTAGTTCAAGTCCACTACAACCGGATATTAACAAATTCCCATCTGCCACATAACCGCGGGCACGACTCTCGAAAGTTTAAACCCTGCAGGGGTGTCCCAACTTAGCCCATGACAAGCTCACGATCTGCGGAGACAATCCTCCATCGCGGGACCCTCCGATCAGACTCGGAATCCTGGTGCACAAGACATTTCGACAATGGTAAAACAAAACCAGCTAGACCACCTGAATGTGCCGACAAATCCCGATAGGAGCCATGCGTATCTCGTTCTTAGGGCACACCAGATGGGACATCCTACGAGTAAAACCAGACCTCGAGTTTCCCCGTGGTGGCCCCGCAATCTACTCGGTTTGGACCAACACTCAGAGGAGCACTGGCCCGAGGGGTTGATTAATTATCCTCCGGTGCTAGCCAGTCCATATCCAAGTTTTTAGTTGTTATTAGGCAAATGGTAAAACCAATGCTGGGCCTTGCTGGAAGAGTTTTATTCAAAGCGAACTGTCAAGAGGGCCCCATAGCCCTCACCATGTTAGGGACACAAAAACCAAGGAACATAACACCGGTATGATGAAAAACTAGGGCGGCAAGAGTGGAACAAAATACCAGTCATAAGGCCGAGCCTTCCACCCTTTACCAAGTATATGTGTGCATTAATTAAATAAGAGATATTGTGATGTCCCATGATATCCATGTCCCAACATGGAACAACCTGCAATTGCACCTTCAACTAGCAATGCTATAAGAGGGTCTGAGCAAAGCAGTAACATAGCCAGACAACAGTATGCTAGGAAGGGTAAAAAGGTTAGAGGCTATCAAGGCAATTTGGGAGGCTTGATAAACAAGTGGTAGGTAGCGCGACATAGCAATAGCATCGAGACAACTAGCATAGCAAAGATAGTAGTGAGATCCAAGGTAACGGTCATCTTTCCTGAAATCCCGCTAGGAAGAAGACTGAATCCATGAAGTAGACGAACCAAGGTAGTCGAACAGATCCTCACAAACGCAACGTAACCGGAACTATCAAGGAGAAGTGCAACCGGAAAGAAGCAAACATCATAGTAAACAACATGGTAAATAAATAAGCATAAACATGGCTTGATGCACAACCAAGTATGATGCATGTCCGGTTTAATAAGGCATGCCTTGGCAAAGTGCAACAAACAATACTACAAATTAAGTGGAGCTCAATATGCAATGAGTTGCATATTGACGCAACACCACATTCAATTATTTAGTTCACTCTCGTTTAGGTACGCATCAATATTAAATGTTGGTTAACATGGAAAGAGGTGAAGCATAAGTAAACTAATTATTTGGGCAAGTTTAAATGAGGCCAGAAATAACAAACAACAAATCCGGAAAATCCCCATGTGCATATTTTGGATTTGGTACTGTTCTGCCCTAAACATAATTTTAGAGTTATTAAACATGCAAAGTGACGCCACCATGTTAAACTATGCATTTTTACCCCATATACATATAAAGATTATTAAATTTGAAGCTACGATTATTTAATTATGAAATAAACCATTTTAACATGATATTTATGCAAATTTAATCAAAAAGCAAGTTAAACATTTTAAACATGGATGAGAGCAATATATTATGAAACTAGATGAAATTCTAAGCATTTTACATATTTAGTTTGTTCAATTAGAATGCATGGTTGTGAATTTATTATATGCATGAACTATGAGGGGTTTCTGCAATTCTGGCGTTCTCTGGATAATAGACAAATTCGCAGTGCATGAAAAAAACACTACGGGCCGAAATAGTGAGCGGAGCATAACTGAACATCACTCATGAGCGAGGGTTTGGGTCGGTGCTCACATCGGGCCATCGGGCCAGAAGAGGAGAAGCAGTGGTAGGCTGGGGCAAGCAGAGGCCCACGAGTGGGCGAGGCAGGGAGGTCACGGTCAACGCGACTACGCGAGCGATGTAGAGGAACTTGACACGTTCATCTCCTCCTGGGGCTAGGGAGACGTCACAGCAGAGGCGACGACACGGCTTGGACGCGGGGAACAACGGGGATGGCCGGAGATGCAGATCTGGCGGCCCACGACGAAGGCGAAACAGAGGAGGGCCGGCATAGGCGATGATGCAGGGGGGCGCAGTCAATGCTCGCGGGCATTGGATCGAAGCGGGTCGACGCGGATGAACCCGCCTCGCTCGAGCAGAGGAACAGGCGGCAGAAACTGGTCTTGGCAAGACGGCGGGATCAACTCTTGGTGCTCAGGCGAGGGCTGTTGAATGGGGTCGAGGATGGGGTACAACGGCAAGGCGATAGGGACTTGGCAGCTCGATGAAGAGGAACTTGACATGCTCGAGCAGGACAACAATAGTGCTCACCGTGAACGAAGACGGGCGGCGGCGCTGCAGAATCAGGCGGGGATCGGCGGGAACACGACGACAGCGACGCGGTCGTCGAGCAGGGGAGGCCATGGCGTGGTGCTTGCCTGCTACAGTTTCCTATAGAGGACAGAGAGGAAGTGAGAGAGGGAAACGGAGGGAATGGGAGAAGGAGAAGCAACGAGGGGTGCGGGTCCAGCATCTAGACGGCAACCCAGAGAGACCTAAGGCAAGACAGGGGTCGGCTGCCATGGGGTTTCCTACCAGAGAAACAAGAGGGAGATGTGTGTGTGAGAGAGAGAGAGAAGCACGGGGAGGAAGGGAGATACAAGGGAGGAGAGGAGCAGGACGAGGCCGGTCCTGGTCGCCTGTGATGGAGCTTCGGTGCCGGTCGGTACTTGGGCTGTTGGGGCCTCGGGCACTCGCGGCTGCAGGAGGTGGACGAGGGGATCGGGGGAGGCGTTGTTTGGTGGGGAGATATCGAGAGGTGTAGGGCTACGGGTTGGGTGGATCGAGAGAAGATCCCGAGGAAGAAGGGATCTGGCGGCGATGGGATAATCTCCTGAACAACAAGGAAGAGCGGGTGGTGACGGCTTCGGGATTGGGGAGGAATGGATGGGACAGCCTAGGGTTAGGGGTTGATCTGTTTTGGTAGGTGGTGGTGTAATATATAGCAAGTGGATTTTTGATAGGGGCATTTGGTTCCTCTGATTTTAATCGGATGGTCCCGAATAAATATGCTAGGGCGTCCAAACAAAGAACCGAAGATATTTTATGGATGTTTGGGGATGATCCGGACCCATCGGTTATGACCATGCGGGTCGAGAGAGGGAGAAGTTTTCGGACATTGCGCGAGGGGGTCTGAGAATTGTGCGGAGAGGGGGGGTCTGACAAAAGGCCAAAGAGGCAAGGGGGGTTTGATGGGCTCGGAGAAGAGAGAGAAGAGAGTGGTCCGAGAGAAGGTGATGAAGGCAAAGGGAGGAACGACAACGACGACGGATGCGGGTTTTGTAAAATGTCGGCAACGAAGTGCCGATGCAATGCAAATGATGACATGATGAATGCAACAAACAAATTAAACACGCGGCAACAATGAAAAACAAGGAAGGCATCTGGAGCGTCGGTCTCGGGTCCTTACACGGGCGTAGGTCGCGCTCCAAACGGCACCGGATTTCGCCCCTACCTCTTTCCATCGCCTATCTGCATCGACATTCTAGACTCTGGTCGACTAGGATTTTCTGCGGGATTGGGCCGGTGATTTTTCTCATGGAGAAGGTAATCAACTTAATTAGCAAAATATTCACTCATCTCTTATCGCAGTCCATTCGTCGTTGTTAATCAACCGACGGAAATCATTGTGGAATCATTTTTGTTCTAGCTGATTCATGGGTGTTTATTCATGTGTCCATAGTGCGAGCACAAATTGGGAAACTGTGGTCGTGGCCAGTCGGAAATAAAGTTCTATCTCACCATTCCGGATGACTTCAGGGAGCGCTTGGTATGTTCAATCTCAACCTACCACGGATGGCATGGCCTAAATTTGTGAACATATACCATGTGTTGCTACATTATCTATATATTTGCATCAAATCTTTGTTATGTTATCTATTTTTAATTCTATATTTTTGTACTTTGCTTTCATCTATATATTGATCTATTCTATCAGTTACTCCCATATTTGCATCTTGCTCTGTTATTTCAATATATCTAATTTATGATCTTAATTTTCATTTCAAGTAGTACATCCCTTTGCTTTGCAAGAACAGGTGTAGAAGGAAATCTTGGGCTTTACTTTGCTGATGACTCCTAGGATGTCATATTGACAACGCGGCATGGATTTACAATGACGGTTAGCATAAAACTTGATAAAGATGGTCACTCCTATTTTAATGCGGACCTTTGGAGAAAAATGTCTAAGTGTTATGAACTGAAAGCTGGCAAAAAAATTCTAGTGCATGCATGACAGCCTGGTCTAATTACATGGATGTTTACTTCCCCAACATCATCAGCCGATCAAAGTCTAATCGAGGTTAGTGTCCTTTCAACTTTCTCCATGTTGTCATATTACTATTTAAGCAACCCATTGATCCCTATTTAAGCAACCAATTGTGATATCATATTCCGACTCCCTTCCTAGGCAGTAACAAATTCTATTTGCCAATTTATGCGCACTATATATTCTTCTGCCATGTTCTGAGTAAATAATACCTTTCCACCTTTTAAGCAGGATATGTTGGATGCATAGTGAATGATTTGTTTGTTACTAAGCATGCCAAATTTCACTAGAAGGACTTGAAGCATGTCATAAACTTTGTTGATAATCTGACAGAGATAGCATAGCGTATGAACGCTAGATTTTGGATGGGATTAATTAGACCTATGGTGCACACACTGAACAAGACCAATTGTGCACACAAAACACTCGTAAAAAGTCTTATTTTAATGTTGATGCTCATAAACTATATATATCTTCAACGATATGTTACAATTGTTTTTTATTCTACATGTCAACACAAATTGCCCGTGTAGCAGTTCCTGGATAGATTTCTCGGCGTGGTCGAATTACACTTGTGCCTGCTAATAACGCCAAAGTGATTGCAAGGTACTGCATTTCCCATAAAACTGGAACCATTCAAATTAACAAGTTCTCGCTTCTCGTGGCAATGCATCCATATTGGAAAAATTGGAGACACTGTTCTACTCATGCTCTACCAAGGCACATGAGGGCTCTTCCTTTTCATTGACGAGATGTCGAGTCGCCGTGGTCAAGTTGCTTCCAGTGGATAGTTGTGGTTGGTGGCCCTCAGCCTCTTAAAATGTGCTAGCTGTTACTATATATGTTAAGTATGTAGATATGGACCATATGGTTGTTGGCCCTTAGCCTCTTAAAATGTGATAGTTGTTACTATGTTAACTATGTAGATATGGACCATATGGTTGTCAAAAACGTGTTACGATGATCCTCCTTTTATCGAATAGTCTAACCACTATATATATGTTCCTCAAATGATGTTACCCAAGTTCGTAAATTTTCATGGAAAGTATTAGTATCGTACACAGTTCATTGAGTTTAAGCGTGTGCCCGATGTCCAGAAGGCATTTGCATATTAACTGTCCATATGGGAAATTCACACACATATTAACATAAGGAAACGTATGTGTAACATACTAATCATCACACACTAGTACTCGCGGACGCATCGTGTGCGATACTCCTATGCACCTCAAGCAACTAGTTTACATTTTTCAAAGTTTTTTGTACACACAGAATCGCACACGAAGTAACTATATTGACTGTCTGTATTGTAATTTCTCATCGCAAACAGTTCATCTAAGTCAGCTGTTTGCCACGTATCACACACATCTTGTTTACACGACCCGTTCATGTTCTTTTGGCTCATCGCAAATAGTTCATCCATGTGAACTGTATGCCGCATATCACACACATCTTGTTAAGTTGAACCGTTTCTGTTGTTTTCTCTAATTAAAAACAGTCCGTCCGAGTGAACCGTATGCCGTATATCGCACACACATTGATATGGCTGCCCGTTTCTATTGTTCTAACTCATCGCAAACAGTTCGAATGGATTAACCGTATGTCCTGCATCGCACACACAATGATATGCTGCATGTTTCTGTTGTTCTGCCTCATGAAAAACAATTTGAATGGATTAACCATGTGCCCTACATCGCACACGCAACTAAAATCTGAACTGTGTTTGATGGATCTGCCATCACAAATGTTTTGCACCTTTTTTGATGGTTTTTTACACCACTGTTTGTGATTTTTGCATCGCACATAGTTTTGGCAAAGGGTCTCTGATCGTAGTGTCGCGTTAGCAGTATCCTGCAGTAGTGAGATCACGAAACTAGCACTCGAGAATATATCATACCAAACTTTTATTCAAGTAAATCATGAAATAGCTAAGTATCGAACTAAGATAGGTAAAGGTAATAAAAGTGATGGTGATATGATACCGGGGCATCTCCCCCAAGCTTGGCACAAGACAAGGGGAATGCCTATACCCATGTACTCAAGTCTCCTTCTTGGGTGATGAAGATGGAGGTGGGGTCGGTGAAGAGGATGGGGTGGTTGCAGCTTCGCACTTCAGCTTCACTAGGTAATCCAATCTACGGTTGACGCTCCGAAGGGCAATATTTTGCTCTTCCAACAAAATAACTTCACGAGTGAGATATGTATTCTGAACACGTATTGTTTCAAAGGCCCTAAAAGGCTCTATTTCAGTGGGGGTGAGATGATCATAGTAGGGCTGCAGGATATCTTCTTTCTCAACTTCCCACGTGAGCATGGCTTGCCCTTCTTCTTGAGCTTGGTCTCCTGTAACTTCCTTGGCCTTGTCCTCCTTGGTGGCTTATTTTGGATCCCCTCTCCTTGGCTCCATCTTCAGCAGCCAAGCATCTTCTTCTACGGTGTTGGAGGAGGGAGAAGACATGATGCCTGGCTCAATAGATCTGATAAAAAATAGCACGAAACAAGAACAAAGGGTTTCTCCGTGATACAGTGGTCAAATCATCTGAGGGAATATATAAAGATTTTTTTTATCTTGGGAAACAAGTATATGAAAGGAAAACGGAGTCGGGGAAGTGCCTAAGGTGCCCACTACCTACCAGGGCGCGCCAGGTGGGGCAAGCATGCCCTGGTACCTTGTGGGCACCTGGGTTGCCTTCCCGGTTGTTTCTTATTTTTATATTTTTTCTAATATTCCACAACTGACAGAAAATATTTTTCTGGATTTTTCGGAGTTTGTTTACTTACCGTATCACATACCTCTTCCTTTTCAGGTTCTGGAGTGTTATGGAAGGTTTCCTTTATGTGTTCCTTCGCTGTCATGGTTTAGATAATGTTAGTTTCAACATTAATAGGCATACCTAAAATATAGTGTATAGTTCTTTGTCCATTGACCACCTTCGGATTGGTACCTTCAGCATTATTAATCTCGACAACTCCAGAGTGATAGACTTCTTCGGTGATATATGGTCCTTCCCATTTGGAAAGAAGTTTTCCTACAAAAAATCTAAATCAAGAATTGTAAAATATAACATATTCACCAACTTTGAATTCTCGCTTTTGGATTCTTTTGTCATGCCATCTTTTAACTTTTTCTTTAAATAGTTTGGCATTTTCTTAGGCTTGACTTCTCCATTCATCTAGTGAGCTAATATCAAAAAACCTCTTTTTAGCAGCAAGTTTTAAATCAAAGTTGAGTTCTTTGATTTCCCAATGTGCTTTATGTTCGAGCTCAAGAGGCAAATGACAAGCTTTTCCATAAACCATTAGATATGGAGACATACCATAGGATTTTTATAAGCTGTTCTATAGGCCCAAAGTGCGTCATCAAGTTTCTTAGACCAATTCTTTCGGGACCTATTGACATTTTTTTGTAATATTAATTGTATATCTCTATTGCTAAGGTCAACTTGACCACTAGATTGAGGATGATAGGGTGATGCAATTATATGGTTAACATCATATTTAGCAAGCAATTTACGGAAAGCACTATGAATAAAGTATGAACCACTATCAGTCATTAAATATCTAGGGACTCCAAACCTTGAGAAGATAATTTATTTAAGAATCTTAATGGAGGTGTTATGGTCAACACTAGTAGCTAGAATAGCTTCTACCCACTTAGTGACTGATACGACTCCAACGTATCTATAATATTTGATTGCTCCATGCTATATTATCTACTGTTTTAGACATTATTGGGCTTTATTTTCCACTTTTATATTATTTTTGGGACTAACCTATTAACCGGAGGCCCAGCTCAGAATTGCAGTTTTTTGCCTGTTTTAGGGTTTCGAAGAAAAGGAATATCAAATGGAGTCCAAACGGAATGAAACCTTCGGAAACGTGATTTTCTCATCAAATAAGATCCAGGAGACTTGGACCCTCCGTCAAGAAAGCCACGAGGTGGTCACGAGGGTAGGGGCGCACCCCTAGGGCGCTCCCCCTGCCTCGTGGGCCCCTCGAAGCTCCACCGACGTACTTCTTCCTCCTATATGTATCCACGTACCCCCAAACGATCGGGGACGGAGCCAAAAACCTAACTCCACCACCGCAACTTTTTGTATCCACGAGATCCCATCTTGGGGCCTGTTCCGAAGCTCCGCCGGAGGGGGCATCGATCACGGAGGGCTTCTACATCATCATCCAAGCCCCTCCGATGAAGTGTGAGTAGTTTACTTCAGACCTACGGGTCCATAGCTAGTAGCTAGATGGCTTCTTCTCTCATTTTGGATCTCAATACAATGTTCTCCCCCTCTCTTGTGGAGATCTATTCGATGTAATCTTGTTTTTGCAGTGTGTTTGTTGAGACTGATGAATTGTGGGTTTATGATCCAGTCTATCTATGAATAATATTTGAATCTTCTCTAAATTCTTTTATGTATGATTGGTTATCTTTGCAAGTCTCTTCGAATTATCAGTTTGGTTTGGCCTACTAGATTGGTTGTTCTTGCCATGGGAGAAGTGCTTAGCTTTGGGTTCAATCTTGTGGTGTCCTTTCCCAGTGACAGAAGGGGCAGCAAGGCACGTATTGTATTGTTGCCATCGAGGATAACAAGATGGGGTTTTTATCATATTGCATGAAATTATCCCTCTACATCATGTCATCTTGCTTAAGGCATTACTCTATTTTTAACTTACTACTCTAGATGCATGCTGGATAGCGGTCGATGAGTGGAGTAATAGTAGTAGATGCAGAATCGTTTCTGTCTACCTGTCTCGGACGTGATGCCTATATACATGATCATACCTAGACATTCTCATAACTATGCTCAATTCTGTCAATTGCTCAACAACAATTTGTTCACCCACCGTAGAATACTTATGCTCTTGAGAGAAGCCACTAGTGAAACCTATGGCCCCCAGGTCTCTTTCTCATCATATAAACCTCCATCACTTTACTATTGCTTTGCTTTTACTTTGCGTTTACTTTATTTACTTTGCATCTCTATACCAAAAATACCAAAAATAGTATTTATCATCTCTATTAGATCTCACTTTCGTAAGTGACCGTGAAGGGATTGACAACCCCTAAGCGCATTGATTGCATTGAGCTATTGTTTCTGTGTAGGTACGAGGGACTCGAGCGTAGCCTCCTATTGGATTGATACCTTGGTTCTCAAAAACTGAGGGAAATACTTACGCTACTTTGCTGCATCATCCCTTCCTCTTCAGGGAAATCCAACGCAGTGCTCAAGAGGTAGCAAGAAGAATTTCTGGCGCGGTTGCCGGGGAGTCTGCGCAAAAGTCAACATACCAAGTACCCATCACAATCCCTATCGCCCGCATTACATTATTTGCCATTTGCCTCTCGTTTTCCTCTCCCCCGCTTCACCCTTGTCGTTTTATTCGCCCTCTCTCTCTATCCTCCCTCTCTTTCTCCGTTTGCTCTTTGTTTGCTCGTGTGTTAGTTTGCGTGCTTGTCGTTATGGCTAGTTCTTTACCTTCTGCCTCTATGTCTGAAATTGGGGATACTGTTGTCGATAATAATTTTGATTCTCCTACTAAAGAACCCACTATCTCACATATAATAAGATTTCGTGTTGGTAGCGGCAATATTATTGGAGGAGTTATTCAAGATTTCTTTACTTGTGCCGGTGCTTTACCTTCTATGGGTAGTTCTATTCTTCACAGAACTAGTAGTCTTGCGGACGCTATTGCCATGCTTGTAGTTGAACTTGAGAGGCAATTCATGCACTTGCATCCTTCTATACAAAGGATTTTCCTAGAATTTTCTAATATTGAGCATTCTTCTGTTAAGCGTGTTGTTACTATCTTTTTGGTTCATGAGTTTCGATTTATAATTAAAGAGGCCAAAGAAATCTCTGCGCATTATAGGGTGGATGTTTGCCGTCCTCACATAGAGACTATCCTCTTTTATCAAGAAGAAATAATGTGTTTCCAATCTCTAGACTATGTTGCTTTCAATGAAGATCTTAGAAAAAGGGTTCCTACCAATGTTTTAGTTGATAGAATTTCTGAACTTAATGATGATTTAACTATTCGAGATAATGAATTGGGATATTCTCTTGAATATAGGCTCACAAAGTTCTGTCAAAAGAATGCTTATAATGATGAATTGGTTGTGCAATATGAAGGACCAAAGGAGGAACCTATACCTCGCAAGGTTGATCTTGGAGACTTTTGTCCCAACAAATTTAGCCCTTTTGATTACTTTTGCTTGCCTCAAAGAAAACTTGCTACTGAACGTAGAGAATATGAAATGAGTTTTAACAATCTATCTTACTATTATGGCAATACCTAGATCTATTCTTGCTTGTTATGCCTAGCTAGGGGCGTTAAACGATAGCGCTTGTTGGGAGGCAACCCAAATTTATTTTTTATTCCTTGCTTTTTGCTCCTGTTTAGTAATAAATAAATTATTTAGCCTCTGTTTTGGTTGTGTTTTTTGTGTTTAATTAGTGTTTGTGCCAAGTAGAACCGTTGGGAAGACTTGGGGAAAGTCTTGTTGAACTTGCTGTAAAAAACAGAAACTTTAGCGCTCATGAGAACTGGTGTCATTTTTATTTGGGAAGTGCTATTTAGTTAATTATTTTTTAAGATGATTAATATATAAATTCATCACGTCCATCAATTTAGTTTATAATTTTTCGGGTTACAGATCTTTCGCTAGCTACATATTACTACAGACTGTTCTGTTTTTGACAGATTCTGTTTTTTGTGTGTTGTTTGCTTATTTTGATGAATCTATGGCTAGTAAAATAGTTTATAATCCATAGAGAAGTTGGAATACTGTAGGTATAACACCCATATAAATAAATAATGAGTTCATTACAGTACCTTGAAGTGGTCTTTTGTTTTCTTTCGCTAACGGAGCTCACGAGTTTTGTACTTTAAGTTTTGTGTTGTGAAGTTTTCAAGTTTTGGGTAAAGATTTGATGGATTATGGAACAAGAAGTGGCAAGAACCTAAGCTTGGGGATGCCCACGGCACCCCCAAGATAATCTAAGGACACCTACAAGCCAACGTTTGGGGATGCCGCGGAAGGCATCCCCTCTTTCATCTACTTCTATCGGTAAGTTTACTTGGAGCTATATTTTTATTCACCACATGATATGTGTTCTGCTTGGAGCGTCTTTTATGATTTGAGTCTTTGCTTGTTAGTATACCACAATAATCCTTGCTGTACACACCTTTTGAGAGAGCCATACATGATTTGGAATTTGATAGAATACTCTATGTGCTTCACTTATATCTTTTGAGCTCTATAGTTTTACTCTATGTGCTTCACTTATATCTTTTGAGTTTTATAATTTTGCTCTAGTACTTCACTTATATATTTTAGAGCATGGTGGTGGATTTGTTTTATAGAAACTATTGATCTCTCATGCTTCACTTAGATTATTTTGAGAGTCTTAACAGCATGGTAATTTGCTTAAAATCCTAATATGCTTGGTATGCAAGATTAATAATAAAACTTTCTTATGAGTGTGTTGAATACTAAGAAAAGTTTGATGCTTGATGATTGTTTTGAGATATGGAGGTAATAATATCAAAGTCGTGCTAGTTGAGTAGTTGTGAAATTGAGAAATACTTGTGTTGAGGTTTGAAAGTCCCGTAGCATGCACGTATGGTAAACGTTATGCAACAAATTTGAAACATGAGGTGTTATTTGATTGTCTTCCTTATGAGTGACGGTCAGGGACGAGCGATGGTATTTTCCTACCAATCTATCCCCCTAGGAGCATGCGCGTAGTGCTGAGGTTTTTGATGACTTGTAGATTTTTGCAATAAGTATGTGAGTTCTTTATGACTAATGTTGAGTCCATGGATTATACGCACTCTCACCCTTCCATCCTTGCTAGCCTCTTCGGTACCGTGCATTGCCCTTTCTCACATTGAGAGTTGGTGCAAACTTCGCCGGTGCATCCAAACCCCGTGATATGATACACTCTTTCACACATAAACCTCCTTATATCTTCCTCAAAATAGCCACCATACCTACCTATTATGGCATTTCCATAGCCATTCCGAGATATATTGCCATGCAACTTTCCATCATTCCGTTCATCATGACACATTCATCATTGTAATATTGCTTAGCATGATCATGTAGTAGACATAGTATTTGTGGCAAAGCCACCATTCATAATTCTTTCATACATGTCACTCTTGGTTCATTGCATATCCCGGTACACCGCCGGAGGCATTCACATAGAGTCATCTTTGTTCTAGTATCGAGTTGTAATCATTGAGTTGTAAATAAATAGAAGTGTGATGATCATCATTATTAGAGCATTTTCCCAAGTGAGGTATAAAAAAAGAACGACCATAAAAAAAGAGAAGGCCGAAAAAAGAGAGAAAGGTCATAAAAAGAGAAGGCCCAAAAAATGAGAGAAAAAGAGAGAAGGGACAATGTTACTATCCTTTTACCACACTTATGCTTCGAAATAGCACCATGATCTTCATAGTAGAGAGTCTCTCATGTTATCACCTTCATATACTAGTGGGAATTTTTTCATTATAGAACTTGGCTTGTATATTCCAGCAATGGGCCTCCTCAAGTGCCCTAGGTCTTCGTGAGCAAGCAAGTTGGATGCACACCCACTAGTTTCTTTTGTTGAGCGTTCATACATTTATAGCTCTAGTGCATCCGTTGCATGGTAATCCCTACTCCTTGCATCAACATCAATCAGTGGGCATCTCCATAGCCCATTGACTAGCCTCGTTGATGTGAGACTTTCTCCTTTTTTGTCTTCTCCACATAACCCCCCTCATTATATTCTATTCCACCCATAGTGCTATGTCCATGGCTCACGCTCATATATTGCGTGAAAGTTTATAGGTTTGAGATTACTAAACTATGAAACATTTGCTTGGCTTGTCATCGGGGTTGTGCATGATGATAGCATTCTTGTGTGAAGAAAATGAAACATGACTAAACTATATGATTTTGTAGGGATAAACTTTCTTTGGCCATGTTATTTTGAGAAGACATAATTGCTTAGTTAGTATGCTTGAAGTATTATCATTTTTATGTCAATATGAACTTTTGTCTTGAATCTTTCGGATCTGAATATTCATAACACAATTAAGAAGAATTACATTAAAAATATGCCAAGTAGCACTCTGCATCAAAAATTCAGTTTTTATCATTTACCTACTCGAGGACGAGCAGGAATTAAGCTTGGGGATGCTTGATACGTCTCCAACGTATCTATAATTTTTGATTGCTCCATGCTATAGTATCTACTGTTTTAGACATTATTGGGCTTTATTTTCCACTTCTATATTATTTTTGGGACTAACCTATTAACCGGAGGCCCAGCCCAGAATTGCTGTTTTTTGCCTGTTTTAGGGTTTCGAAGAAAAGGAATATCAAACAGAGTCCAAACGGAATGAAACCTTCGGAAACATGATTTTCTCATTAGATAAGATCCAGGAGACTTGGACCCTCCGTCAAGAAAGCCAAGAGGTGGTCATGAGGGTAGGGGGTGCCCCCCCCCCTAGGGTGTGCCCCCTGCCTCATGGGCCCCTCGAAGCTCCACCGACGTACTTCCTCCTCCTATATATATCCACGTACCCCCAAACGATCGGGACGGAGCCAAAAACCAAATTCCACTGCCGCAACTTTCTGTATCCATGAGATCCCATCTTGGGTCCTGTTCCAGAGCTCTGCCGGAGGGGGCATCAATCACCGAGGGCTTCTACATCATCATCCAAGCCCCTCCGATGAAGTGTGAGTAGTTTACTTCAGACCTACGGGTCCATAGCTTGTAGCTAGGTGGCTTCTTCTCTCTTTTTGGATCTCAATACAATGTTCTCCCCCTCTCTTGTGGAGATCTATTCGATGTAATCTTCTTTTTGCGGTGTGTTCGTTGATACCGATGAATTGTGGGTTTATGATACAGTCTATCTATGAATAATATTTCAATCTTCTCTGAATTCTTTTATGTATGATTGGTTATCTTTGCAAGTCTCTTAGAATTATCAGTTTGGTTTGGCCTACTAGATTGGTTGTTCTTGCCATGGGAGAAGTGCTTGGCTTTGGGTTCAATCTTGCGGTGTCCTTTCCCATTGACAGAAGGGGCAGGAAGGCACATATGGTATTGTTGCCATCGAGGATAACAAGATGGGTTTTTTATCATATTGCATGAAATTACACCTCTACATCATGTCATCTTGCTTAAGGCGTTACTAACTTAATACTCTAGATGCATGCTGGATAGCGGTCGATGAGTGGAGTAATAGTAGTAGATGCAGAATCATTTCGGTCTACTTGTCTCGGACATGATGCCTATATACATGATCATACCTAGATATTCTCATAACTATGCTCAATTCTGTCAATTGCTCAACAGGAATTTGTTCACCCACCGTAGAATACTTACGCTCTTGAGAGAAGCCACTAGTGAAACCTATGGCCCCCGGGTCTCTTTCTCATCATATCAATCTCCATCACTTTACTATTTCTTTGCTTTTACTTTATTTACTTTGCATCTCTATACCAAAAATACCAAAAATATTATTTATCATCTCTATCAGATCTCACTTTCGTAAGTGACCGTGAAGGGATTGACAACCCCTAAGCGCGTTGGTTGCATTGAGCTATTGTTTTTGTGTAGGTACGAGGGACTCGAGCATAGCCTCCTACTAGATTGATACCTTGGTTCTCAAAAACTGAGGGAAATACTTACGCCACTTTGCTGCATCATCCCTTCCTCTTCGGTGAAATCCAACGCAATGCTCAAGAGGTAGCAGTGACATAATCAACAGCAACCAAAATATGTGTATACCCATTAAAGGAAGGAAAAGGTCACATATAATCAAAGCCCCAAACATCAAATGGCTCAATAGCAAGTGAATAATTCATAGGCATTTCCTGCCGCTTACTAATATTACCAATTCTTTGACATTCATCACAAGATAAGACAAATTTATGGGCATCTTTGAAAAGAGTAGGCCAATAAAAACCAGACTGTAATACCTTGTGTGCGGTTCTATCTCCCACATGATGTCCTCCGTAGGCTTCAGAGTGACATTTACATAGGATTTGTTCATGTTCATGCTCATGCTCAGGTATACAACATCTAATAATACCATCTACTCCTTTATAAAGATGTGGGTCATCCCAATAATAATGTCTTAAGTCATAGAAGATTTTTTTCTTTTGTTGGTATGTGAAACTAGGTGGTATAAATTTAGCAACAATGTAATTCACATAGTCAGCATACAAAGGAGTACTATGAAAAGCATTTCTGACAACTTTTTGTTCATTAGGGAAGATATCATCAATAGGTAGTGGGTCATCAAGAATATTTTCTAACCTAGACAGGTTATCATCTACGGGGTTCTCAGCTCCTTTCCTATCAGTGATATGTAAGTCAAATTCTTGTAGCAAGAGAGACCACCTAATGAGTCTAGGTTTAGCATCTTTCTTTTCCATAATATATTTTATAGCAGCATGATCGGTGTGAAAAATTAATTTGGAATCAACAATGTAAGATCTGAATTTATCACAAGTAAGCACAACTGCTGAAAATTCTTTCTCAATAGTAGCATAATTTCTTTGGGCACTGTCTAGAGTTTTACTAGAATAATGGATAACATTTAATTTCTTATCAACTCTTTGTCCTAGAACAACACCAACAACATAATCACTAGCATCACACATAATTTCAAAAGGCAAGTTCCAATCAGGTGGTTGAACAATAGGTGTAGAAATTAAGGCTTTCTTAAGTGTTTCAAATGCTTTCACACAATCATCATAAAAACCAAATGGAACATCCTTTTGTAAAAGATTAGTAAGAGGCCTAGAAATTTTAGAGAAGTCTTTAATGAACCTCTATAGAAACCAGCATGACCGAGGAAACTACAAATACCTTTAATGTCTTTACGACATGGCATTTTCTCAATTGCATTAACTTTAGCTTTATCCACCTCAATACCTCGTTCATAATTTTATGCCCCAAGACAATACCTTCATTAACCAGAAAGTGTCACTTCTTCCAATTCAAGAAAAGATTAGTTTGTTCACATCTCCGCAAAACTCGATCAAGGTTCCTTAAGCAATTATCAAAACAAGTTCCGTAAACGAAAAAATCATCCATGAAAACCTCAACAATCTTTTCACATAAATCTGAGAATATAGGAGTCATACATATTTGAAAGGTAGCGGGTGCATTACATAAACCAAAGGGCATATGTCTCTAAGCATAAGTTCCAAAAGGACAAGTAAAAGTGATTTTCTCTTGACCAGGTTGTGATGCAGGTATTTGAGAAAAACCAGAATATCGATCAAGAAAACAAAAGTGTGTGTGCTTTGACAATCTTTCTAACATTTGATCAATGTAAGGTAGAGGGTAATGATCTTTTCTAGTAGCTTTATTTAATTTTCTGAAATCAATTACCATTCTATAGCCAGTCACTACTCTTTGTGGACTGAGTTCATTTTTATCATTAGGAACAACAGTGATACCTCCTTTCTGAGGGACACAATGGACTTACCCATCTACTATTATGTCACACCCTAGCTAGTCATGCATTAGAGTGTTGCATCATGTTTACTCTTTCATCAGAAACTTGAAATGGGGATGACAGAACCCCCAGTCCCCTCTGAAACCAACTAGGGTTACTAAAATAATTTTTCAATGAACCTGAAATGCCCTTCTAAAATGCCCATCATTTTTGCCTTGGTTCAGAACCTCTGCCAAAAGTGGTGCACATTTTCCTAGGCCATCCTAGGGTTTTTGAATTAAGTCATAAGTATTTGAATTTGGGCATTTAAAATTATATAAAATATTTAAATGCTCAAATATCTCCAAACTAAAATGTTTCATGTTGGAAATAATCCAACTATGGACCAGGAGTAGTTTGGTGATTTTTGGAGTTGCCTAGGTATTTTATTTAATTCAACAAAGTTGCAGATATATTAAATAAAAACAGAAAACAGAAAAATAAATAAAAGGAGTAGACTTACCTGGACCTACCTGCCCAGCCCAGCCGGCCCAGCACTGTGCTAGCCCGTGCCAGCCAGCTGCTTCCCCTTGCCAGAGCAGGCAGGGAGGTGAGCATGGCGCGCCCGAGCTCGCCACGCACCACCCAGCCTCTCTGCATCGCCCTGGTCGCCGTTGCGCCGCGTGGATCGTCTTCTGGTCGTCGCCCCGACCTCGCCGACACCCCATTCACTCTCCCCGGCTCTCCCTCGCTCTCTCTCCCGCCCGACCGAACACCACCGTCGCCGCCGTTCGCCATAGCCACCGTCTCCGACCACCCCTCGCTTCCCCGACTAGCTCAGGAGCTCCGCCTCGACTCCCTCTTCCTCCCCACCGCTCCACAGCTCCCCGGAAGCCCTGCATCGCCGCCACGTCGCCGTTCCCCCCTTCGGCTCCGATCACCGTCGCCGTCGAATTCGTCGTCTCCGGCGCGTCCCCGAGCCCGCTTCGACGCCCACTGCAACCGCGGTGAGCTCCCGGATCGTTTCCCCCTTCTTCCCTGGTCTCTCCCGACCTCTAGGCCCTAGCTCCACCTCGACCGAGAGCTCCACGCCGCCGGCGATGTCGCCGTCGTGGCCACGGTCGCCGTAGCGCCCAACCGAGCACACCATCGTGCTCCACACATCACCAGGAGCACGTAGAACGCACCAACGCCTCCCCAAACCCCCTGCAACACTGATCCCGACCGCACCCGAACTCCGGCCGCCGCAGCCGAGCTCGCCGCCGTCAACTCCGGCCACCCCGAGCCCAACCACCACCACCAATAGACGCGGCTCAACCTCAGCAACACGTAGATGCCTTCCGCCGTCCATTTGGTCGCCGGAATGGCAAAAAGCACTCTCGCCGCCGTCTCGGATCTCGCCGGCGTCATGTCGCCGGTGGAGTTTGACTTGACCGACCTGGGGTTTGACCCCCCAGGGTCACTGACGCGTGGGCCCTGTCGGCCAGATGGTTAGGTTAGCGCTAACTACTGTTAGTCAACCCCCCTGACACTGACAGTGGGCCCCAGCGCCACTAATTAGTAATTAGAATTAATTCAAATCTGTTTAACCCCCCCTGTCACTGACGTGTGGCCCCCACACGTCAGGTTTGACTTCAGCCAGCCGCAGTTGACCTGCTGACGTCACACTGACGTCAGGCTGACGCAGTAATTGAATTTCTGGATTTAAATTAAATCAGGAAATTCCAGAATATTAATTAAACTTCAAAAATTCATAACTTTTATTCTGTAACTCCAAATTGGACAAATTATATATGAAAAATGATCAGAAAAATCCAATCTATCCATCTGTACTATTTTCATGCATGATCAAACAAGTTAAATTGATGTTTTAATCAGAACAAGGAAAGGCACTTTAAAAGGCCATATTTGAATTTGGAAATTTGAATCTTGATTCAAATTTGTTCAAACACATTCTGGTTTTAGTTGCATTAGCCCAACACACTCATATTGCCATGTTTCATGCATGCATCATATTGTTGCACATTGTTTGGTGATGCTTGTGTATCGATGTCCTTTGCGACAGGATCTGTTCCCGAGGAGTACCGTGATTACCCTAACGAAGAACCGTATCCGTGCAACGAACCATCAGGCAAGCAACCAACCATTTGATCATATCGATACAATCCCATGTTCTCGCTCCTGCTCTCTTTTACTGCATTAAGACAACGCGATTCAAACTGCTGTGTGCTACGGTAGTTGAACCCATTTCCTCTGCATGACCTGTCATTGCCACAGTAACTAGATGAAACCCACTAGCATGTGTAGGAGTTGATTGAGCCCTATGTATGTGTTGTTCCTACCTTGCTATGCCTGCTATGCTTAGAGTCGTGTCAGGTCTGGTTCATCTGGGTGATGGGCTGGAGTGAAATGTTATGTCGGTAAGGAGAGTGGTGTGGTGAACACGATTTGGTAAAGGTATCGATGAGAGGCCATGTAGGAGTACATGGTGGGTTGTTTCATTGAAGCCGACCTTAAGCACTGAGATCTGTATGTGTGATTTAAGAATCAGCTACTACCATGCATTGGGCCCGAAACCAATGGACCCTCTCGACTTCTTATTCACCCTAGTTCTCCGTCCAGGAGTTGCAAGTAGTTTCTGGTGTTTGTAGCCTACTGGAGGCCGTGGACAGCGCTGACCGTAGGGGTGGGCTGTGATGCGGTAGGTACGTGGCACGGTGTACCGAATACCCGTTAGGTATCTCGGGAACCCTGTTCACATCGTTCGGGGCCGTATGGGAAACCTCGGCCGGACTCCCTGCGGATGGAACCTGAATAGGCGATAAACCTGGACTGGAGGCTTAGGTGATTAGGTAGGTCGTGGCCGACACCCACGTTGGGCTTCCGCTTGAAGGTTGCCGAGTACATGTCGTGTAAACGACGATAAGTGGTGAGAGCGTGTATGAAGAAGTACACCCCTGCAGGGTTATCATGATCTATTCGAATAGCCGCGTCCGCGGTAAAGGACTACTTGGTTGCCTATACAGTTCATAGACAAGTAAATGGAAACTACTAAAAGCCTCAAGATAAGTGTGAGTGCCGAGGATGGCTCTTCCGTAGGAAGACGGAGGTGGATCCTCGGTAGTGTATTGAAGTGGTGAGTAGTGGACTCGTGTGCGCAAAACATTTCAAGTTGGAGTATCGTAGGATAGCCTAGCCAAGAGTCAAAGCTGGCTTGCTGCAATAACTCCACCAACCCTTCTTGATACTATGCATGTATGTAGGATCTGATGTAAGTCTTGCTGAGTACCTTTGTACTCATGTTGCTATAATCTACATTTTTACAGAAGACGCTGCAACCCCTTCTGATGGGTTCTATGTAGACGTTGACATCAACGAGTAGGCTAAAGACCCAGGTGGTGACCCTGAGCTTGTGATGGACCACGTAGTATAGCTAGGCTTTCCAAGCCTCTTTTATTTTACTAGTTGTCTGTACCCAGACAAAGTACTTCCGCTGTTGGCTTGTATGACTGTATGACTTGTATGTTGGGTCGTGAGACCCGTACCTTTGTGTATGATATGTATGGCTCCCTGAGCCTTAAATAAAGTACTTGTGTCATAGAGTCATGTTGTGATGCTTCGTTGTATTTGCACATATCGAGCATATTGTGTGTATGATTGAAATGCTTGGTATGTGTGGGATCTGACTATCTAGTTGTTTATCTTTAGTAGCCTCTCTTACCGGGAAATGTCTCCTAGTGTTACCGCTGAGCCATGGTAGCTTGCTACTGCTCTGGAACACTTAGGCTGGCCGGCATGTGTCCTTCTTCGTTCCTGTGTCTGTCCCTTCGGGGAAATGTCACGCTTTGAGTACCGGAGTCCTGTTAGCCCGCTACAGCCCGGTTTACCGGAGTCCTGCTAGCCCAGTGCTACAGCCCGGACCCACTTGCTGATGACCGACACGTTCGAAGCTGGGTCATGGATGCCTGTCCCTGTAAGTCTGTGCCACTTTGGGTTTACGACTAGTCATGTCAGCCCGGGCTCTTTATCATATGGATGCTA
The DNA here is from genome assembly GCF_018294505.1 of Triticum aestivum. Taxonomy (NCBI): domain Eukaryota; kingdom Viridiplantae; phylum Streptophyta; class Magnoliopsida; order Poales; family Poaceae; genus Triticum; species Triticum aestivum. The sequence continues at coordinate 172,955,224 of NC_057806.1, forward strand.
GCGACACTATCATATACGTGAGCCAAAAGGCGCAAACGGTCCCGGGAAAAGGTAAGACGACACCCGTGGGATACCGTGCGTGAGGCCGCAAAGTGATATGAGGTGTTACCAGCTAGATCGATGTGACATCGAGTCGGGGTCCTGACAGCGTTGGCATCAGAGCCGGACTGCCTGTAGGTTCTCCAAGCCAAACTGGTCGATGTTGAGTCTAGAAATTCTTTAGTTATATGTAGGGGAATTGTTTGTGGGATGGAACGTAAGGCTCTTTTTACTCCTTATATCTTATGACATTCTGATCTGAGTCAGTCCATTCTTCCACCGGGGGTTAAGGAATTAGGATCTATTCTCTCTATCAGGATCACGTGTTACTAATCAGTAGTACCTTATAAGTTGATGGATTCAAGCCTAGTTCAGTTCTACTACCACATTATGTTGCCAGAATGGTTTCAGAACTTTGATATGATGATGTTGAGTGTGTACGAAATCCTTTGTCAAATGTCTCAATATCCTTTTTGAGCATTTACAGCTGTTATGCTGCCGAAATTTTGCTAGAAATTCTAATGCCTTTGCATTATGATTGTGCTTTCAGATGGCCACTCGCGACCTCAATCAAGTGGTTCGCCTGACTCGATGCCTAGATGTACCCGGCCATACTGCTAAGTTGGTCAGGGTAATGACTGAGGCTGGATACCGCTGGTATCCTGAGTACACGGTCGAAGAGCAATTCCGAGACTTCAATCAAAGCCAGTATCTCTGCACTGTCAGGATATTTCCATCTTATCCTGGATCCACCGAGCCTCTTCACTGTTCCTATGGACTCGGGGTTACTATTGAGATGGCTGTGCAGGACGCCGCCTACTCTATGATGACCATTATGCGAGTCAGATCTGGTTTATTTCGGGACTCTGATTTCCGGTATATGCCAGGATCACTTCCGGGAGCACAAGGGTATCTCCAGGCTATCTATGCTGACTCCACTCAGGAGGATTCACGGACTCGCACCACTGCTGAGATGCTCGAGGATAAGGACCGTGAAAATCGGGCCTTAAGGTTAGAGCTCTTCAATACCCGTGCTGACCACTGGGCCACTTTGACTCGGTTCGCACCGGCGGTGCAAGCTGGATTCTCAGATATGCGCGATCTCTATCCTGTGAGATCTGCTCTGCCAGACGTGATGGTTTGGCGTGATGTAGGAGGCATCACCCCACCTCGCGGTCCCCGCAGGCCACCGTTTGTTGGTCCACGACCTCATCCTAGCCCCTATGGTCCACAAGCTCCGCGAGACCGTCTGTTTCCGGATGATCATGTTGAACTTCCAGGCTATGGAGGCGACTTCTACGAGGACTACTACGGATCGGTCTGAGTTAGTGGTAGTACCACTAGTTCGCACTAGCTGTGTCGTCTATCGTTCCCGCGTGACTCGTGGGATATGTCCTAGTTTGTACTCTTTCCGGAGATGTAGAAAAATAATGTATAGGAGTTGGAATGCCTCCGATGAGATGTAATCCTCTTTTCACCGTAATAGTACTTTGTTTGGTCTTGTACTAAACCTTGTATGGTGTGTATGACGATGGAATAAAGAAGCAGTTTCTGTATCTACCATGTCATACGGATGATCATCTTGCATTCCGAGTTATTCCTTACATTATGTATCCTATGTCGGAATTTTATCATTCTGACTAAATCATTGTCTTGTTTACCTAGGATGGTCAACACGCGCGCCAACCCTGCTTCCCAAGAGCAGGCCGAAGGCAGTGAAGCCAGAAATGAACATCTGCCTCATCCTCCTTCACTAGCCGAGGTTATGATGGAAGCTGAGAGAAACAAGCGGGAGACAAACCGTTTGTTGGAGCGTATCGAACAGAATACAGCACACCATCAGAGGGCTAACGTGGTGTCACTCAGCGATTTTATCAAATTGCATCCACCCACGTTCCACCACTCCGTCGAGCCTCTCGACACTGATGACTGGCTTCGCAGTATCTCTCACAAACTGCGTTCCGCGCTGGTAGCGGAGGCTGACAAGGTCACCTTTGCTGCATATCATCTTGAAGGCCCCGCCAGTCTATGGTGGGAGAATTATGGAGCTATGCGCCCAGCGGGCCATGTCACTACTTGGGCTGAGTTCAGCGAGGCTTTCCGTGAACATCACATTCCGGAGGGTCTCATGGACCGTAAACGTGAAGAATTTTGCAGTTTCACCCAAGGCCGACTTTCTGTGGATGCCTATAGCAGGGAGTTTGGTAATCTCGCCCGATATGCAACTGAGGAAGTGTCTACTGACGCCAAGAAGCAAGCAAGGTTCCGTAAGGGCCTTAGTCCTGAGCTTCGCCGCGACCTCCGTCTGCATGAGTGCACATCTTTTCGAAACTTGTCAACAAAGCCATCAGTGCTGAAACTGGTCAGACTGACTATGACGCAACACGCAAGCATGGACGTGACATGGGTTCCTCATCCGGTGCTGGTCCTCAGAAGCGCCGCGTGTGGGTACCCAACACCGCCCTGCCACCCAGGTTCACACCGAGGCCATCTTTCCAGGCGCCTCGCCCTGTTCAACAGTCTGCACCGGCCAAGCCCTATGGGGGTCCAACCAATAATGCTCCTCCACGTACCAGTTCCGTGACTTGTTTCAAGTGTGGGGAATCTGGTCACTATATGCGTGAGTGTCCCCAGACCAACCCCAATCAATCTGCTAAAGCTGTTGGCCGTGGCAAGCCGACAGGAAAGTGTTTCATGCTAAACCGGTCACCGCTTCACGTGGCCATGTCAACTGTATCTCTGCCGAAGAAGCTCAAGAGGATCCCAACGTCGTTCTCGGTACGCTTCTTGTTAATTGCCACCCGGCATCTGTTCTTTTCGATACAGGAGCCTCTCATTCCTTTATATCTGAAAATTATGCTCGTTTGCATAACGTTGCATTCTGTGACTTGCCATCCACTATGGAAATCTCTACCCCTGGGTCTAGATGGCAGACCTCTAGGGTAAGTTATGGAAATGAAATCCAAGTCGACAGACTTGTTTTTCTTGCATCTTTGATAGCCCTTAAATCTTCAGATATTAATATCATTTTGGGTATGGACTGGATGTCAGCTCATCAAGCCAAAATTGATTGCTTCTCTAGGACTGTTCAACTCACCCATCCTTCGGGGAAGATAGTCAATGTCTTGACCCGAATAGCCAAGCGACAATTATATTCTCTTAACGCCAGCCCTTTGCCAGACCTTGAGGACGTTCCGGTAGTCCGTGACTTCCCGGATGTCTTCCAGAGGAATTGCCAGGTGTTCCACCTGACAGGGATGTTGAGTTCGTAATAGACCTCATTCCAGGAACCGTTCCGATTGCTAGAAGACCTTATAAGATGGCACCCCTAGAACTAGCCGAGCTTAAGAAACAACTCGATGAATCCTTGAAAAAGGGTTTCATCCGCCCTAGTTCATCTCCGTGGGCTTGCCCCGTCCTATTCGTCAAGAAGAAGGATGGTACGGACCGGATGGTTGTAGATTACCGACCTGTCAATTTGGTCACAATCAAGAACAAATATCCACTTCCCAGGATCAACGATCTGTATGATCAGCTCGCTGGATCCTCAGTCTTCTCCAAGATGGATTTGAGGTTGGGATACCATCAAATCAAAATCAGAAACGGGGACATTCCTAAAACGGCCTTTGTTACTCGTTATGGCCAATACGAGTACACCGTCATGTCCTTCGGTTTAACCAACGCTCCAGCCACCTTTTCTCGGTTAATGAACTCAATCTTCATGGAGTATTTGGATAAATTCATCGTAGTCTATCTCGATGATATACTCATCTACTCCAAGAACGAGGAAGAACATGCCGAACATTTGAGGCTAGTGTTGAAGAAACTTCGAGAGCATCGCCTTTATGCCAAATTTTCAAAATGTGAATTCTGGTTGTCAGAAGTGACCTATCTGGGTCATGTAATATCTGGTAAAGGTATTGCTGTTAACCCTGAGCGAGTTCAAGCCGTCCTTGATTGGACTCCACCCGAATCGGTCAAGCAAGTTCGGAGTTTTCTAGGCTTAGCGAGCTATTGCCGTCGCTTTGTCGAGAACTTTTCCAAAGTTGCTAAACCTCTAACCGAACTCCTCAAGAAAGATAAGAAGTTCGAATGGACTCCACAATGTGAGCACAGCTTTCAGGAACTGAAAAGACGCCTGACTTCTGCTCCCGTACTGGTACCGCCAGACTTCTCCAAGGACTTCGTTATCTACTGCGACGCCTCGCGACAAGGACTAGGTTGCATTCTCATGCAGGATCGACACGTAATTGCTTACGCTTCACGGCAATTGCACCCACATGAGGAAAATTATCCTACTCATGATCTAGAGCTTGCAGCCGTAGTCTATGCACTTAAGACCTGGCGACATTACCTCCTCGGTAATCGTTGCGAAATATTCACTGATCACCAAAGTCTGAAGTACATCTTCACCCAACCGGATTTGAATCTCAGGCAGAGACGTTGGGTTGAGTTGATCACAGACTTCGACTTAGGAATAACCTATACCCCAGGGAAAGCCAACGTCATGGCTGATGCGCTAAGTCGTAAATCTTATTGTAACAACCTGATGTTACAACAAAGTCAACCGCTTCTCCATGAGGAATTTCGGAAGCTTAACCTTCACATTGTACCTCAAGGTTTACTTTCCACCTTGGTGGCAAAACCTACCCTTACAGATCAAATTATCAAAGCACAGAAGGTAGATCCGGGAATCTCCCGCATCAAAAGGAACATTCAGAAAGGAATTGCGAATTGCTTCTCCATTAATGATCAAGGGATCGTATACTTCGGGAATCGACTAGTGGTTCCCAAAGTGCGAAACCTGAGGCGTTTGATCCTTAAGGAAGCTCATGAATCTCCTCTCACTATTCATCCCGGTAGTACTAAGATGTATCAGGACCTACGCCAGAGGTTCTGGTGGACTAGGATGAAGAGAGAAATTGCTCAGTATATTGCCAATTGCGACGTCTGCCGTCGTGTAAAAGCAGAGCATCAACGGCCTGCTGGCACCCTTCAACCCTTAGCTATTCCTGAATGGAAATGGGATAAGATTGGTATGGATTTCATTACCGGTTTTCCCAGGACCAAAAGAGGGAATAATGCTATATTCGTCGTGGTAGATCGTCTTTCCAAAGTAGCTCATTTCTTACCTGTTCGTGAGAGCATAACCGCTAGCCAGCTGGCAGACTTATACATCTCCCGAATAGTGTCCCTCCATGGTGTTCCTTTGGAAATCAATTCGGATCGAGGAAGTCTTTTCACCTCTCGATTTTGGGAAAGCTTCCAAAATGCTATGGGAACCCGTCTCTTCTTTAGCACCGCTTTCCACCCTCAGTCAAGTGGTCAAGTGGAACGCGTCAACCAAATTCTAGAAGACATGCTTCGAGCCTCCGTTATCTCTTTCGGAATGGACTGGGAGAAGTGCCTTCCATTTGCCGAATTCGCTTACAACAACAGCTATCAATCTAGCTTGGGTAAAGCCCCTTTTGAAGTTCTCTATGGACGACGATGTCGAACACCCCTTAACTGGTCAGAGACCGGGGAAAGACAATTCTTTGGCCCGGATATGATTCAGGAAGCAGAAGAACAAGTTCGTATCGTTCGTGAAAAGTTGAAAACAGCCCAATCCCGTCAAAAGAGTCAATATGACCGAAAACATAAGGCTATGACTTTCGAGGTTGACGAGAAGGCTTATCTTCGGGTCACCCCTCTGAAGGGAACCCATCGATTCGGTATCAAAGGCAAATTGGCTCCTCGTTACATTGGACCTTTTCGCATTCTTGCCAAACGAGGAGAAGTTGCCTACCAGTTGGAACTACCTCCGCATCTCTCCAGAGTTCACGATGTCTTCCACGTTTCTCAACTCAGGCGTTGCTTCTCGGATCCTATCCGTGAAGTGGACCACGAAACGCTTGATCTCCAAGATAATCTTACATATCGAGAGTACCCCATTCGTATCCTCGATCAAGCCGAACGTACCACGCGACGTCATAATATCAAGTTTCTCAAGGTTCAATGGTCGCACCATTCTGAGGATGAAGCAACTTGGGAAAGGGAGGATCGTCTTCGACTCGAGTATCCCGCCTTCTTCTCGGAGGAACCCAAATCTCGGGACGAGATTCTTTTGAGTGGGGGTGAGTTGTCACACCCTAGCTAGTCATGCATTAGAGTGTTGCATCATGTTTACTCTTTCATCAGAAACTTGAAATGGGGATGACAGAACCCCCAGTCCCCTCTGAAACCAACTAGGGTTACTAAAATAATTTTTCAATGAACCTGAAATGCCCTTCTAAAATGCCCATCATTTTTGCCTTGGTTCAGAACCTCTGCCAAAAGTGGTGCACATTTTCCTAGGCCATCCTAGGGTTTTTGAATTAAGTCATAAGTATTTGAATTTGGGCATTTAAAATTATATAAAATATTTAAATGCTCAAATATCTCCAAACTAAAATGTTTCATGTTGGAAATAATCCAACTATGGACCAGGAGTAGTTTGGTGATTTTTGGAGTTGCCTAGGTATTTTATTTAATTCAACAAAGTTGCAGATATATTAAATAAAAACAGAAAACAGAAAAATAAATAAAAGGAGTAGACTTACCTGGACCTACCTGCCCAGCCCAGCCGGCCCAGCACTGTGCTGGCCCGTGCCAGCCAGCTGCTTCCCCTTGCCAGAGCAGGCAGGGAGGTGAGCATGGCGCGCCCGAGCTCGCCACGCACCACCCAGCCTCCCTGCATCGCCCTGGTCGCCGTTGCGCCGCGTGGATCGTCTTCTGGTCGTCGCCCCGACCTCGCCGACACCCCATTCACTCTCCCCGGCTCTCCCTCGCTCTCTCTCCCGCCCGACCGAACACCACCGTCGCCGCCATTCGCCATAGCCATCGTCTCCGACCACCCCTCGCTTCCCCGACTAGCTCAGGAGCTCCGCCTCGACTCCCTCTTCCTCCCCACCGCTCCACAGCTCCCCGGAAGCCCTGCATCGCCGCCACGTCGCCGTTCCCCCCTTCGGCTCCGATCATCGTCGCCGTCGAATTCGTCGTCTCCGGCACGTCCCCGAGCCCGCTTCGACGCCCACTGCAACCGCGGTGAGCTCCCGGATCGTTTCCCCCTTCTTCCCTGGTCTCTCCCGACCTCTAGGCCCTAGCTCCACCTCGACCGAGAGCTCCACGCCGCCGGCGATGTCGCCGTCGTGGCCACGGTCGCCGTAGCGCCCAACCGAGCACACCATCGTGCTCCACACATCACCAGGAGCACGTAGAACGCACCAACGCCTCCCCAAACCCCCTGCAACACTGATCCCGACCGCACCCGAACTCCGGCCGCCGCAGCCGAGCTCGCCGCCGTCAACTCCGGCCACCCCGAGCCCAACCACCACCACCAATAGACGCGGCTCAACCTCAGCAACACGTAGATGCCTTCCGCCGTCCATTTGGTCGCCGGAATGGCAAAAAGCACTCTCGCCGCCGTCTCGGATCTCGCCGGCGTCATGTCGCCGGTGGAGTTTGACTTGACCGACCTGGGGTTTGACCCCCCAGGGTCACTGACGCGTGGGCCCTGTCGGCCAGATGGTTAGGTTAGCGCTAACTACTGTTAGTCAACCCCCCTGACACTGACAGTGGGCCCCAGCGCCACTAACTAGTAATTAGAATTAATTTAAATCTGTTTAACCCCCCCTGTCACTGACGTGTGGCCCCCACACGTCAGGTTTGACTTCAGCCAGCCGCAGTTGACCTGCTGACGTCACACTGACGTCAGGCTGACGCAGTAATTGAATTTCTGGATTTAAATTAAATCAGGAAATTCCAGAATATTAATTAAACTTCAAAAATTCATAACTTTTATTCTGTAACTCCAAATTGGACAAATTATATATGAAAAATGATCAGAAAAATCCAATCTATCCATCTGTACTATTTTCATGCATGATCAAACAAGTTAAATTGATGTTTTAATCAGAACAAGGAAAGGCACTTTAAAAGGCCATATTTGAATTTGGAATTTGAATCTTTGATTCAAATTTGTTCAAACACATCTGGTTTTAGTTGCATTAGCCCAACACACTCATATTGCCATGTTTCATGCATGCATCATATTGTTGCACATTGTTTGGTGATGCTTGTATATCGATGTCCTTTGCGATAGGATCTGTTCCCGAGGAGTACCGTGATTACCCTAACGAAGAACTGTATCCGTGCAACGAACCATCAGGCAAGCAACCAACCATTTGATCATATCAATACAATCCCATGTTCTCGCTCCTGCTCTCTTTTACTGCATTAAGACAACGCGATTCAAACTGCTGTGTGCTACGGTAGTTGAACCCATTTCCTCTGCATGACCTGTCATTGCCACAGTAACTAGATGAAACCCACTAGCATGTGTAGGAGTTGATTGAGCCCTATGTATGTGTTGTTCCTACCTTGCTATGCCTGCTATGCTTAGAGTCGTGTCAGGTCTGGTTCATCTGGGTGATGGGCTGGAGTGAAATGTTATGCCGGTAAGGAGAGTGGTGTGGTGAACACGTTTTGGTAAAGGTATCAATGAGAGGCCATGTAGGAGTACATGGTGGGTTGTTTCATTGAAGCCGACCTTAAGCACTGAGATCTGTATGTGTGATTTAAGAATCAGCTACTACCATGCATCGGGCCCGAAACCAATGGACCCTCTCGACTTCTTATTCACCCTAGTTCTCCGTCCAGGAGTTGCAAGTAGTTTCTGGTGTTTGTAGCCTACTGGAGGCCGTGGACAGCGCTGACCGTAGGGGTGGGCTGTGATGCGGTAGGTACGTGGCACGGTGTACCGAATACCCGTTAGGTATCTCGGGAACCCTGTTCACATCGTTCGGGGCCGTATGGGAAACCTCGGCCGGACTCCCTGCGGATGGAACCTGAATAGGCGATAAACCTGGACTGGAGGCTTAGGTGATTAGGTAGGTCGTGGCCGACACCCACGTTGGGCTTCCGCTTGAAGGTTGCCGAGTACATGTCGTGTAAACGACGATAAGTGGTGAGAGCGTGTATGAAGAAGTACACCCCTGCAGGGTTATCATGATCTATTCGAATAGCCGCGTCCGCGGTAAAGGACTACTTGGTTGCCTATACAGTTCATAGACAAGTAAATGGAAACTACTAAAAGCCTCAAGATAAGTGTGAGTGCCGAGGATGGCTCTTCCGTAGGAAGACGGAGGTGGATCCTCGGTAGTGTATTGAAGTGGTGAGTAGTGGACTCGTGTGCGCAAAACAATTTCAAGTTGGAGTATCGTAGGATAGCCTAGCCAAGAGTCAAAGCTGGCTTGCTGCAATAACTCCACCAACCCTTCTTGATACTATGCATGTATGTAGGATCTGATGTAAGTCTTGCTGAGTACCTTTGTACTCATGTTGCTATAATCTACATTTTTTACAGAAGACGCTGCAACCCCTTCTGATGGGTTCTATGTAGACGTTAACATCAACGAGTAGGCTAAAGACCCAGGTGGTGACCCTGAGCTTGTGATGGACCACGTAGTATAGCTAGGCTTTCCAAGCCTCTTTTATTTTACTAGTTGTCTGTACCCAGACAAAGTACTTCCACTGTTGGCTTGTATGACTGTATGACTTGTATGTTGGGTCGTGAGATCCGTACCTTTGTGTATGATATGTATGGCTCCCTGAGCCTTAAATAAAGTACTTGTGTCATAGAGTCATGTTGTGATGCTTCGTTGTATTTGCACATATCGAGCATATTGTGTGTATGATTGAAATGCTTGGTATGTGTGGGATCTGACTATCTAGTTGTTTATCTTTAGTTGCCTCTCTTACCGGGAAATGTCTCCTAGTGTTACCGCTGAGCCATGGTAGCTTGCTACTGCTCTGGAACACTTAGGCTGGCCGGCATGTGTCCTTCTTCGTTCCTGTGTCTGTCCCTTCGGGGAAATGTCACGCTTTGAGTACCGGAGTCCTGTTAGCCCGCTACAGCCCGGTTTACCGGAGTCCTGCTAGCCCAGTGCTACAGCCCGGACCCACTTGCTGATGACCGACACGTTCGAAGCTGGGTCATGGATGCCTGTCCCTGTAAGTCTGTGCCACTTTGGGTTTACGACTAGTCATGTCAGCCCGGGCTCTTTATCATATGGATGCTAGCGACACTATCATATACGTGAGCCAAAAGGCGCAAACGGTCCCGGGCAAAGGTAAGGCGACACCCGTGGGAATACCGTGCGTGAGGCCGCAAAGTGATATGAAGTGTTACCGGCTAGATCGATGTGACATCGAGTCGGGGTCCTGACATATTAGCTATGGGATAGATTATACCAACTTCCATAAGTTTTAGTATTTCAGTTCTTACCACTTCCTTCATCTCACTATAAAAAAATACACATCCGTGACATTTTGGCCCGAACGATTTTTTTCTGTCATGCTAATTATGACACTTCTATGACGATAATTGTGACAAAAGCACGCATCATCATAGATGTTGTGGGATCGTACTTCAATGACAAAAAATCATGACAGAAAATGGGCTTTCCGTCCTGGGCGGACCGGGGACACACCTGCATGACATTCTTTGGGTCGTCCATGATGGAAAAAATCGTGGTAGAAGCAAGGGCGAGGAAAGTATCGAGGAGTTCCCGATTACGGTGGGTGGTCGGGGTCGAGCGATGCACGGAGCTTCGCACGTTTCTCTCGTACATGTACACGCGTGTGTGCAAGGCATTGGGCTTTAACTGAACCCGAGCAAGGCGTTCTCTTACTGAAGCCAAGCGATTCCTCTAGCTACGTTACTAAACCCGAGTTATCAATCCCTTGGATGTTAACTGAACCTGAGAGATTCCTTCGCTACTACTGCTAACTGAAGCCAATCGAACCTGCCACTGCCTCTTGATGAACAATGACCATTGTTGGGGTTGGATGAACATTCCCCATGGTGGTTGGATGAACAGGCCCCCGTGGTAGTAGAGGTCGTTGCCGTGGGATGAACAGGATCCCGATCGAGATGAGGCCACCACACACCACCCGATCGAGCCGGTTGGGAGTGGATGAACAGGATCCCGTGGAGGGCTGGTTGAACAGTAGCCGATGGAGGCTGGATGAACAGGACCCCGTGGAGTGCTGGTTGAACAGTAGTCGGTGGAGGCTGGATGAACATGACCCCATGGATGAACGGTAGCTTGTAGAGGCAGGAGGAAAGTAGACGGTGGATGAACAGTGGCAGGTGGAGGCTGTAAGAAGTCGATGGTGGATGAATAGTAACCCGTCGAGGATGGAGCAAGGCAGTATATGGTGGATGAACAGTAGGCCGTGGAGTCCCGTTTTATGGTACGCCACACCCCTCCCGACAAACAGGACCCCGATTCGACCATAGGCGCTCCAAAATAAGTCTGTTTCCTCCGTTTTGCCGTACACCACACCCCTCCCGATCAACAACACACCGTTCCGATCGTAGGCACTCAAACAAAAGGCCATTTCCTCCGTTCTATGGTGCGCTAGACCCTTCCCGATGAATAGGACCCTGTTTCGACCGTACGCAATCGAATAGAAAGTCATTTTTCCTCCTTTTTGCGGTATGCCAAACCCCGTTCTGGCTGTTATGTCCAAGCCGGTTGGCTCCCGATGAATAGGACGTGTTCTAACCCAGTGGCTTCACTCTCGATGAACAGGACGCGTTCCGACCCCAGTCACTTGGCTCCTAGTGAACACGATGCTGTTTCCTCCGTTCCGACCCAATCAGTTAGTTGTCAATGAACAGGACGACGTCATTGCCGTCCATTGCCTCTCCATGTACACGAGCCCTGGTCGTAAGTATGCGTGCATACACGTTCGAAACCCCGCCCGTATGTATGTACGTAGCCGTACTTTCTTGCTGCGTGGTTGTACGTACGTGGACATGATATATATAGAAAGGACTGCATGACATGCTACGTCCGTTCCTCACTACAAAAAAATACACTTCCATGATGATACGTGTTTGTCACGGTAGGTCACGTTTTCTGTCATGCATGTACATCCATGATGATTTGATGACAGAATCAAGATAGTCATACCTGTGCTATCGTAGAAGTATTCCATGACATTACCAAAATTATCATCACATAAGTGTCCACTTCCATGACGATAAATGGCGCATCATGGAAGTGTTTTCGTCAAGGGTAACCGACACATGGCATCCACCGTAACCGGTTGCCGTTAAGCTATCGGGTCCGGTTTTGGATCAGATAACCCGTTAACAGCCCAGACCAATGGGGATTTTCCACATGTAAAATTCTCATTGGCCGGAGGAAATACCTGTTGGCTCACCGTTGGGACAGATGTCATCCACGCATTGGAAATGAGGTGCCAATGATAGGTCGACACGTGTCACGGCCCAACAGTGGCCCATCCCGGTGAAAAAGGCCGGCCTAGTAAAAATTTGCAGGCCGACCCATATAAGGCCTACTTGTGTCAGGTCCATTTAATCCCACGACCCATACAAGATATGCTAATTCGGCCCGTCAATGGCCCATTACCGATTTGACACCATTGCAGCCCATCGTCAGTTCAAGCCCGTTAATAGCCCGCTATATATCTGGGCTCAATATTGGTCGAATGTGGTTTCGGCCTGTTAACGACCCATTCAAGGGATGGGCCAATTTTCAGGATGTACATCTTTCGGCCTTTTAGCGACCCATTTATGTGTTGGGCCAATTTCTGGCCCGGTGTGTCTTTCAGCCAGTTGACGACCCATAAATGAGTTGGGCCATTCGTAGTCGGGCCTGAGTTTTGGCCTTTTAACGGCCCATGCTCTTCATGGTCTAATACCAGCCTGGTTTCTCTTTCGGCCTACTAAAGGCCCACAACACAGTTGGGCCATATAGAGTACAACCTGACTTTCGGCCTCTTAGCGGCCCATGCTCTTCATGGTCCAGTACTAGCCCGATGTCTCTTTCGTCCTGCTAAAGGCCGACAGTATAGTTGGGCCATATGTAGCTCGACCTTAGTATCGGTCTGTTAATGGCCTGTGAAATCAAATGGGCCCACCTATTGCTCGCTTCGATGTCGGCCTGTTAACAACCCGGGAGGTAACTAATACGTCCATTTTGCATCATGCTTTTATATCGATATTTATTGCATTATCGGTTGTTATTACACATTATGTCACAATAATTATGCCTATTCTCTCCTATTTTACAAGGTTTACATAAAAAGGCAGAATGCCGGCAGCTGGGATTCTGGGCTGGAAAAGGAGCAAATATTAGAGACCTATTCTGCACAGCTCCAAAAGTCCTGAAACTTCACGGAAGATGTTTTCCAAATATATAAAAAATACTAAGAGCAAGAACTTCAACAGGGGGCCACACCCTGCCCACGAGGGTGGGGGCATGCCCTACCCCCCTGGGCGTGCCCCCTACCTCGTGGGCCCCCTGGTGGCCCTCCGGTATCCATCTTCTGCTATATTGAGTCTTTCGATGGGAAAAAATCATAAGCCATCTTCTCGGACGAAACTCCGCCGCCACAAGGCGAAACCTTGGCGGAACCAATCTAGGGCTCTGGCGGAGTTGTTCTGCTGGGGAAACATCCCTCCCGGAGGAGGAAACCATCGCCGTCGTCATCACCAACGCTCCTCTCATCGGGAGAGGGCAATCTCCATCAACATCTTCATCAGCACCATCTCATCTCAAAACCCTACTTCATCTCTTGTATCCAATTCTTGTCTCCAAGTCCAGGATTGGTGCTAGTAGGTTACTAGCAGTGTTAATCACTCCTTGTAGTTGATGCTAGTTGGTTTAATTGGTGGAAGATCATATGTTCAGCTCCTATATGCATATTAGTACCCCTCTGATTATGAACATGTTTATGCTTTGTGCGTAGTTACTTTTGTTCCTGAGGACATGGGAGAAGTCTTGCTATTAGTAGTCATGTGAATTTGGTATTCGTTCGATATTTTGATGAGATGTATGTTGTCTCTCCTCTAGTGGTGTTATGTGAACATGGACTACATGACACTTCACCATTGTTTGGGCCTAGAGGAAGGCATTGGGAAGTAATAAGTAGATGATGGGTTGCTAGAGTGACAGAAGCTTAAACCCTAGTTTATGTGTTGCTTCGTAAGGGGCTGATTTGGATCCATATGTTTCATTCTATGGTTAGGTTTACCTTAATACTTTTGTTGTAGTTGCGGATGCTTGCTGTAGAGGTTAATCATAAGTGGGATGCTTGTCCAAGTAAGGGCAGCACCCAAGCACTGGTCCACCCACATACCAAATTATCAAAGTACCGGACGTGAATCATATGAACATGATGAAAACTAGCTTGACGATATTCCCATGTGTCCTCGGGAGCGCTTTACATCATATAAGAGTTTGTCCAGGATTGTCCTTTGCTACAAAAAGGATTGGGCCACATTGCTGCACCTTATTTACTTTTGTTACTCGTTGCTCGTTACAAATTATCTTATCACAAAACTATCTATTACCACTTATTTCTGTACTTGCAGAGAATACCTTGCTGGAAACCGCTGATCATTCCCTTCTGCTCCTCGTTGGGTTCGACACTCTTATTTATTGAAAGGACTACGATAGATCCCCTATACCTGTGGTTCACCAAGACTCTTTTCTGGCGCCGTTTCCGGGGAGTGAAGCGCCTTTGGTAGGTGGAATTTGGTAAGGAAAAATTTATATAGTGTGCTGAAATTTACTGTCACTTGTTACTATGGAAAGTAATCCTCTGAGGGGCTTGTTAGGGGTATCTTCCCCCCGACCAATAGAGCAAAGAGTTGCTCCTCAACCTACTGAACCTACTGAAAATGAAAATGAAAATGAAAATGCTTGCTTTGAAGTTCCTGCGGGTATGATAGAAAAACTGCTAGCTAATCCTTTTTTAGGAGATGGAACAAAACATCCTGATGAACATCTGATATATGTGGATGAAGTTTGTGGATTATTTAAGCTTGCAGGTGTACCCGGAGATGTTATTAAGAAGAAGGTCTTCCCTTTATCTTTGAGGGGAGATGCATCGACATGGTATAGGCTATGTGATGATATGAGGTCTTGGAATTACAAATGATTGAAATTGGAATTTCATCAGAAGTTTTATCCTATGCATCTTGTTCATCGTGATCGCAATTATATATATAACTTTTGGCCTCGTGATGGAGAAAGCATCGCTCAAGCTTGGGGAGGCTTAAATCAATGTTATATTCATGCCCCAATCATGAGCTCTCAAGATAAATGATTATTCAAAATTTTTATTCTCGGCTTTCTGGTAACAATCGCACCATGCTTGATACTTCTTGTGCTGGCTCTTTTATGATGAAGACTATTGAATTCAAATGGGGTTTATTGGAAAGAATTAAATGCAACTCTGAAGATTGGGACCTCGACAATGGTAAGGAGTCAGGTATGACACCTAGTTTTGATCGTGTTAAATCTTTTATGGATACCGATATTTTTTGTAAATTTAGCACTAAATATGGACTTGACTCTGAGATAGTAGCTTCTTTCTGTGAATCTTTTGCTGCCTATGTTGATCTCCCCAAGGAGAAGTGGTTTAAATATCATCCTCCCATGGAAGTAAAAGTAGCTGCACCTATTAAAGTTGAAGAAAAGACTATCACTTATAATGATCCTATTGTTCCTACTTCTTATGTTGAGAAACCACCTTTCCCTGTTAGGATAAAGGATCATGCTAAAGCTTCAACTGTAGTTCGGAAAAGCAATATTAAAACATATACACCTCCTGAGCAAGTTAAAGTTGAACCTAATATTGCTATTGTTAAAGATCTCTTGTCTGATAATATTGATGGGCATGTTATTTATTTCTGTGATGAAACTGCTAGAATTGCTAAACCCTGTGGTAAACATAAACCTAGACCTGTGGTAGGCATGCCTGTTATTTCTGTTAAAATAGGAGATCATTGTTATCATGGCTTATGTGATATGGGTGCTAGTGCTAGTGCAATACCTTATTCTTTATACAAAGAAGTTATGCATGATATTGCACCTGCTGAGATGGAAGATATTGATGTCACAATTAAACTTGCCAATAGAGATACTATTTCACCAATGCGAATTGTTAGAGATGTTGAAGTCTTGTGTGGGAAAACTAAATATCCTGCTGATTTTCTTATTCTTGGTTCCCCACAAGATAGCTTTTGTCCCATTATATTTGGTAGACCCTTCTTAAATACTGTTACTGCTACCATAGATTGCAAAAGAGATGTTGTTACTATCGGTTTAGATGATATGGCTCATGAATTTAATTTTTCTAAATTTAGTAGACAACACCGTGAAGAAGAATTACCTAGTAAGGACGAAATTATTGGTCTTGCTTCTATTGCCGTACCTCCTAGTGATCCTTTAGAACAATACTTGCTAGACCATGAAAATGATATGTTTATGAATGAAAGAAGGGAATTAGATAAAGTATTCTTTAAACGGGAACCTATTCTGAAAAACAATTTACCTGTTGAAATCCTAGGGGATCCTCCTCCACCCAAGGGTGATCCCGTGTTTGAGCTTAAATCGTTACCTGATACTCTTAAATATGCTTACCTTGATGAGAAAAAGATATATCCTATTATTATTAGTGCTAACCTTTCAGAGCATGAGGAAGAGAGATTATTGAAAACTCTGAAGAAGCACCACACTGCTATTGGGTATACTCTTGATGATCTTAAGGGCATTAGTCCCACTCTATGTCAACATAAAATTAATTTGGAAGAAGATGCTAAACCAGTTCATGATCATCAACGCTGGCTGAATCCTAAAATGAAAGAAGTGGTAAGAAAGGAGATACATAAGCTCCTTGAGGTAGGTATAATTTATCCCGTTGCTGATAGTCAGTGGGTAAGCCCTATCCATTGTGTCCCTAAGAAGGGAGGTATTATTGTTGTTCCTAATGATAAAGATGAATTGATTTCTCAAAGAATTATTATAGGTTATAGGATGGTAATTGATTTCCGCAAATTAAATAAGGCTACTAAAAAAGATCGTTACCCCTTACCTTTTATCGATCAAATGCTAGAAAGATTGTCCAAACATACACATTTTTGCTTTCTAGATGGTTATTCTGGTTTCTCTCAAATACCTGTGTCAGCCAAAGATCAATCAAAGACTACTTTTACATGCCCTTTTGGTACTGTTGCTTACAGACATATGCCTTTTGGTTTATGTAATGCACCTGCTACCTTTCAAAGATGCATGATGACTATATTCTCTAACTTTTGTGAAAAGATTTGTGAGGTTTTCATGGATGACTTCTCCGTCTATGGATCTTCTTTTGATGATTGCTTGAGCAACCTTGATCGAGTTTTGCAGAGATGTGAAGAAATTAATCTTGTCTTGAATTGGTAAAAGTGCCACTTTATGGTTAATTAAGGTATTGTCTTGGGGCATAAAGTTTCTGAAAGAGGTATTGAAGTTGATAAAGCCAAGGTTGATGCTATTGAAAAGATGCCATGTCCCAAGGACATCAAAGGTATAAGAAGTTTCCTGGGTCATGTCGGTTTTTATAGGAGGTTCATTAAGGACTTCTCAAAAATTTCTCGGCCTCTGACTAATTTATTACAAAAAGATATACCATTTGTCTTTGATGATGATTGTGTAGAAGCATTTGAAATACTTAAGAAAGCATTGATCTCTGCACCTATTGTTCAGCCACCTGATTGGAATTTACCCTTTGAAATTATGTGTGATGCTAGTGATTATGATGTAGGTGTTGTTCTAGGACAAAGAGTTGATAACAAACTAAATGTTATTCAATATGCTAGTAAAACTCTAGATAATGCTCAAAGAAATTATGCTACTACTGAAAAAGAATTCTTAGTAGTTGTATTTGCTTGTGATAAGTTTAGACCTTATATTGTTGATTCTAAAGTAACTATTCACACTGATCATGCTGCTATTAAATATCTCATGGAAAAGAAAGATGCTAAACCTAGACTTATTAGATGGGTTCTCTTGCTACAAGAATTTGATTTGCATATTGTTGATAGAAAAGGAGCTGAGAACCCTGTTGCAGACAACTTGTCTAGGTTAAAAAATGTGCTTGATGACCCACTACCTATTGATGATAGCTTTCCTGAGGAGCAATTAAATGTCATAAATGCTTCTCATACTGCTCCATGGTATGCTGATTATGCTAATTACATTGCTGCTAAGATTATACCACCTAGTTTCACATACCAGCAAAAGAAAAAGTTCTTCTATGATTTGAGGCATTACTTTTGGGATGACCCACATCTTTATAAAGAAGGAGTAGATGGTGTTATTAGACGTTGTGTACCTGAGCATGAACAGGAATAGATCCTACGCAAGTGTCACTCTGAAGCTTATGGAGGACACCATGCTGGAGACAGAACTGCACATAAGGTACTGCAATCTGGTTTTTATTGGCCTACTCTCTTCAAGGATGCCCATAAGTTTGTCTTATCTTGTGATGAATGTCAAAGAATTGGTAATATTAGTAGACATCAAGAAATTCCTATGAACTATTCACTTGTTATTGAGCCATTTGATGTTTGGGGCTTTGACTATATGGGACCTTTTCCTTCCTCTAATGGTATACACATATTTTAGTTGCTGTTGATTACGTTACTAAGTGGGTAGAAGCTATTCCAACTAGTAGTGCTGATCATAACACTTCTATTAAAATGCTTAAAGAAGTTATTTTTCCAAGATTTGGAGTCCCTAGATATTTAACGACCACTGGTGGTTCACATTTTATTCATGGTGCTTTCCGTAAAATGCTTGCTAAATACGATGTTAATCATAGAATTGCATCTCCTTATCACCCTCAGTCTAGTGGGTAAGTAGAATTGAGTAATAGAGAACTCAAATTAATTTTGCAAAAGACTGTTAATAGGTCTAGAAAGAATTGGTCCAAGAAACTTGATGATGCATTATGGGCCTATAGAACTGCATATAAAAATCTTATGGGTATGTCTCCATATAAAATGGTCCATGGAAAAGCATGTCACTTACCTCTCGAATTAGAACACAAGGCTTATTGGGCTATTAAAGAACTTAAGTTTGATTTTAAACTTGCCGGTGAGAAGAGGTTATTTGATATTAGCTCACTTGATGAATGGAGAACCCAAGCCTATGAAAATGCCAAGTTGTTTAAAGAAAAAGTTAAAAGATGGCATGACAAAAGGATACAAAAGCGTGAGTTTAATGTAGGTGATTATGTATTGCTATACAACTCTCGTTTAAGATTTTTTGCAGGAAAACTTCTCTCTAAATGCGAATGTCCTTACGTTATCGAGGAGGTCTACCATTCCGGCGCCATAAAAATGAACAACTTCGAAGGCACAAATGCGAAGGTGGTGAACGGTCAAAGAATCAAACATTGTATCTCAGGTAATCCCATAAATGTTGAAACCAATGTTATTGAAACCATAACCCCGGAGGAATACATAAGGGACACTTTTTGGAACATTTCCGACTCCGAAAAGGAATAGGTATGTGGTATGGTAAGTAAATCAACTCCAAAACAATTTTTAAGGCAATATTTCTCCGTGTTGGAATATTTAGAAAAATAGAAAAATAAGCAGCAGTCCGGGAAGGACACGAGGGCTCCACGAGGGTGGAGGGTGCGCCCTACCCTACTGGGCGCGCCCCGTACCTCGTGGGCACCTCGTGTGCTCTTCGGACTCCGTTTTCTTACACAATACGTATTTTGGTCAGTAAAAATTCATTATATAATCTCCCAGGGGTTTTGACTCCCATATCATGCAAAAATCTCCTGTCTTTGTTTCGAGCTGTTTTTCTGACAGATCTAGATTGTCATGGCATCTCCAAGTGATCCCAAGGACAAGTTCTTTGAGAAGGTCATCAACCCTTACCTTGTGGAGGTGCAGCGACACCCTCAAACCATTGAGATGCGTGATGGGTTGCTGCACATCTGTGATGCTGAGGGACCAAAGGGGACTGGAAGCGTGGAGACGAGGCTCAAAGCAATGGAGCAACAAGTTTTCAAGTGTCAGGGGATGGTGGAGCGTGGACTCAACTCCAACCACATGATGATCGCAGAATTCACCAACAAACACAAGCAGGATGCCGACAACATCGGGGAGACCATCTTCAAGCTTCACGAGAAAATTGAGCACCTTCAAGCTCAAATTTATGACCTGCAAAACCAAAACTGTGAGTATGAATATAGATTCAAAAGGATGAGTTTGGCTACAGATTTGACGATCTCGAAGACTCGGTCATCTTTCTATGATGGTGAGACTATGCCTTGGAAGAAGGACGACAAGCCTACACCATCAACAAAATCACCACCGTCTCCATCAACAAAGAAGAATTGAGTATCTGGTATGGGCACTCCAATTGGCAACTGCCAAGCTTGGGGGAGTGCCCCGGTATCGTATCACCATCACTTTATCTTTACCGTTTTTCTTAGTTTGATCCTTTTGGTAATATATTGATCTAGTAGAATAAAAGTTCTTAGTATGATCTAGTCGTGAATTTTGCTTTATTATCCTTCTATGTAATCGAGTCCATGAGCTATATAATAAAGATTAGTGTTGAGTCAATGGCTTGATTATTTTGCCATGATCCTAAGTGAATAAAAGAAAAGAGAAAGTAATAAAAAACAAAGAGATCATGTGAATCTTATGGAGAGTAATGAGCTCACATAGAAAGAGTATGATGAATAAAAGTTGTTGAGGGTTGACAAACACAGTTTTGGTCATCGTTGCAATTAATAGGAAGTAATAAAGAAAGAGAGGTCTTCACATATAAATATACTATCTTGGACATCTTTTATGATTGTGAGCACTCATTAAAATATGACATGCTAAAGAGCTGACATTGGACAAGGAAGACAACGTAACGGGTTATGTTTTTTTACATCTGAAATAAATTATATTGTCTCGGATCTTCCAACATGATGAGCTTGCTTTTCCCCTCATGCATTAGAGATTATATGACAAAGAATTATATGAGTTGCTGTTCTAAGAATGATCATGATGCCTTCATGTCCATATTTTATTTTTATCGACACCTCTATCTCTAAACATGTGGACATATTTTTCGATTTCGGCTTTTCGCTTGAGGACAAGCGAGGTCTAAGCTTGGGGGAGTTGATACGTCCATTTTGCATCATGCTTTTATATCGATATTTATTGCATTATGGGATGTTATTACACATTATGTCACAATACTTATGCCTATTCTCTCCTTTTTTACAAGGTTTACATAAAGAGGGAGAATGCCGACAGTTGGGATTCTGGGCTGGAAAAGGAGCAAATATTAGAGACCTATTCTGCACAGCTCCAAAAGTCCTGAAACTTCACAGAAGATGTTTTCCAAATATATAAAAAATACCGAGAGCAAGAACTTCACCAGGGGGGCCACACCCTGCCCACGAGGGTGGGGGGTGCGCCCTACCCCCCTGGGCGCGCCCCCTACCTCGTGGGCCCCCTGGTGGCCCTCCGGTATCCATCTTCTTCTATACGGAGTCTTTCGATGGGAACAAATCATAAGCCATCTTCTCGGACGAAACTCCGCCGCCACGAGGCGAAACCTTGGCGGAACCAATCTAGGGCTCTGGCGGAGCTGTTCTACCGGGGAAACTTCCCTCCTTGAGGGGGAAACTATCGCCATCGTCATCACCAACACTCCTCTCATCGGGAGAGGGAAATCTCCATCAACATCTTCATCCGGACCATCTCATCTCAAAACCCTAGTTCATCTCTTGTATCCAATTCTTGTCTCCAAGTCTGGGATTGGTGCTAGTAGGTTGCTAGTAGTGTTAGTCACTCCTTGTAATTGATGCTAGTTGGTTTAATTGGTGGAAGATCATATGTTCAGATCCTATATGCATATTAATACCCCTCTGATTATGAACATGTTTATGCTTTGTGAGTAGTTACTTTTGTTCCTGAGGACATGGGAGAAGTCTTGCTATTAGTAGTCATGTGAATTTGGTATTCGTTCGATATTTTGATGAGATGTATGTTGTCTCTCCTGTAGTGGTGTTATGTGAACGTTGACTACATGACACTTCACCATTGTTTGGGCCTAGAGGAAGGCATTAGGAAGTAATAAGTAGATGATGGGTTCCTAGAGTGACAGAAGCTTAAACCCTAGTTTATGCGTTGCTTCGTAAGGGGCTGATTTGGATCCATATGTTTCATGCTATGGTTAGGTTTACCTTAATACTTTTTTTGTAGTTGCGGATGCTTGAAGTAGAGGTTAATCATAAGTGGGATGCTTGTCCAAGTAAGGGCAGCACCCAAGCACCGGTCCACCCACATACCAAATTATCAAAGTACTGAACACGAATCATACGAACGTGATGAAAACTAGCTTGACGATATTCCCATGTGTCCTCGGGAGCGCTTTACATCATATAAGAGTTTTTCCAGGCTTGTCCTTCTACAAAAATGATTGGGCCACATTGTTGGACCTTATTGAATTTTGTTACTTGTTGCTCATTACAAATTATCTTATCTCAAAACTATCTGTTACCACTTATTTCAGTACTTGCAGAGAATACCTTGCTGGAAACCGCTTATCATTCCCTTCTGCTCCTCGTTGGGTTCGACACTCTTACTTATAGAAAGGACTACGATAGATCCCCTATACTTGTGGGTCATCGGTAACAGGGCCGACAATTAACTTTCAGCCTAGTAACGGCCCATTAACTTAATGGGCCCACTAAAGTTTTAACTTTTCTGTAGGCCCAATCACTACAAAAAAGTACACTTCTGTGATGATACATGTTTGTCACAGTAGGTCACGTTTTCTGTCATGCATGACATCCATGACAATTTTATGACAGAATCAAGATAGTCATACCTGTGCTGTCGTAGAAGTGTTCCATGACATTACCAAGATTATCTTCATGGAAGTATCCACATCCATGACGATAAATCACACGTCATAGAAGTGTTTTCGTCAAGGGTGACCGACACGTGGCATCCACCGTAACAGGTCGTCGTTAAGCTATCGGGTCCGGTTTTGGATCCGATAACCCGTTAACAGCTCGGACCAATGGGGATTTTCCACGTGTAAAATTCTCATTGGCTAGAGGAAACACGTGTTGGCTCACCGTTGGGACAGATGTCATCCACTCATCGGATTGGAGGCGCCTATGATACGTCGACATGTGGCACGGCCCAACAGAGGCCCATTCCGGTGAAAAGGCCGGCTCGTTTGACTTGGTCAAAAGGTAACTGGCCAACCCACGGAAAGCCTGTTAATAGCCTATTCGTATATCGCCCATTTACGGCTGCTAATTCCTGGCCCGTTATGGCCTATCGGAATTAATCCCAGTAGCTTCATCTAGGCCGTCCAATATGATTCCAGCCCATTGTTACTTCCGGCCCATGTATGGCCCATGATGTCGTTCGGCCCATATGAGGCCCATCGTAACTCTAGGCCCAAGAAAGGCCCGAGATGAAACTGGCCCATAATGAACAGTGTATCGCTTTATACCCATTAACGACCCATTATTTCGTCAGCCGTTTCCAGCCCGTGTTAACTTAGGCCTTCTAAGGGCCCATTTATTCTTGGGATCATTTTAGAATTCGGTTAGTTACGGTCCGTTATTGGCCTGTTCCGTTTGTGGGCCAAATTCAGCCCGTGGTAACATTTGACCCGTTTCTGGCCCGTTAACCCATTTGGTTGTTTTCATAGCGTTATCAAATACGGCCTATTAACGGCCCGTTATGGTCCATGAATAGTACCACCCATGTTTGGCGTAATGATTATACGCCCCGTAGAAGGCCCATGGTTCCTACGGCCCGTAGAAGACCAATGGACCCTACGACCCGTAGGAGGCCCATGAATCATAAGGCCCATAGAACGTCCATGGATCCTACGGCCCGTAGAAGGCCCATGGATCCTACGGCCCGTAGGAGGCCCATGGTTACAACAGTCCGTGTGTTGCCATGATTATTGTGGCCTAGTTACCAAAAATTGGTTATTGTGGACACTAGAAAAACACAGAAAAAGAACTGCAGTGACTACAAACAAACAACTAAACAAGAAAATAAGGAAATAAATAAGCAAGCAACTAACGCTAGACTATTACAACTATTACACATATTACTTCCATTGGGCACCAAAGTTCGCCACCAGTGGAAATATAGGGAACAAAGTAGCATATTACATACACTGGCCGTCAAAATTGGCCACCAGTGCAAATAAACGCGACAACAAAACAAGAGCATAACTGAAACAACTTCAAAAGATCTCAAGAAACGTTATCCTGGGTATCCACAATGCTGGAAATAAGCTTAGGAAGCTTATTAGCTTTGTCATGTTTGGCGTTAAAATCCTCCAACGCTTGCTGTTGCAGCAGAAAGTATGCATCTGAATTCTCCTGGGACTTCCGCAGTCCTTCTGCTTCTTGTCGCAGCACAGCTAATCGATGTCTTTTAGCTTGTTGTTTAGACTCAAGAAACCAAACTGATTCAGACAATGAGTTTGAATAGCTTGTGCAAGCGGTAGTGGCCAGTAACTCGAACACTAAACCAAGACAGGACTTTTGGGTTGCCTCACTGTCTTCAAGATAGTCTTCCTTAGCTATTTTATCAGCTTTGTTGGAGACCAACAAGGATATATCACTATCCTGAACCTTATCTGCATTACTTCCTTTACCATTGCTTAATAAGGCACTCTTCCCCAATATTCTGTCAGCATTCTAAAAGAAGAAACAAGCAAACACATAACAGGTTTAGCATGTACTAGTATATGACACTCATCTCGGTGAACTAGTTCATTAGTAAGGTGGACATGATTAAAGTACCAAATCTTCTATTGCCAAGTACTAGTACATAATAAAAGCATCAAACAAACATATATGTATGTCCTATGGTCACTTCATTGTCTTGCCAAATCAAAATAGAGACACGGTTCAGATCATATCAGTTCAAGAAGCAGCAGTGAAAGAATACAAAGCATGGGAAACTACACGACACCATAAGATTTCAGATGGGTACGACGGGTCTACATGTACAACAACACTAGTGGCTCTGTTGTGATGCTAGTAATGCACATGATATGAGAATTCAATTGTATACACAATTGAAATTGAAATCAACATGGCTATTGATAAGAGCAAACCTGTTAAAAACATGCGTGAACATACTTGCTGTGCCATTGTAGTTTCGATTGGATCCTTTAATTTAAAAATAAGTTTGTATGAGTAAATACAGTGATACAAGAGCAAAGCAGTATGCACGATAGCAGTGGAATCTTAAATTAGAACAATTGTTCTTCAAGTTTAAGCTCTTGTTCTACATGAACAGAGTACAACAAGACACACGAATACAATACTTAAAAAAATGAGCTCATAAACCTTACCACATTCTTGGTTCGAGACCAGTACAGAACAAGGCGTTCTCAGTCATCGTCTAGTAAATGTGTCTCAGGAGAACGTACAGGAATTTGATGAGTTTCTTTGCTAGTGAAGTATGTTTTCTTCAGGTAATTCTGATACTGCCACCAAGCATTCTTGAAGATAGCAGAGGTATTAGCATAGGTTACCTCATCCCGAGTTTCCAAATCGGCCCTTCTCTATAGAGAAAAATGGGAAAATTTGTTGTATTATAACCATCATGGAGGTAGAATGTATGGGACAAAGCAAAGTAATTGCCATGAATAACATTACTTACACATAACTCCTAGACAAACACCTCCAACTGGCATTTTCCTTCATCTTCAGTATAATATTTCCAAGATGGGAAGATACGCACACAGGATTTAACAACATCAAATGCGATAGATGCTGAACTACGACTGGCTGGTTGTGCTTCCTCCACAGGAATAGGCGTACTAACTGGTGGAGTTGGGGTTCACCGTGGTAGTACTGGCCCTTTGGGCACTTGGGCTGCCTTACTAACTGCTCTTGTTTGGGAGCTCTGTGGTGGAGATGGTGTTGTGTCAATAGGAACTGGGTTACTATCTGCTGGGGTTGGGGTTAGATTCAGTGAAGCTAGTTCTCTGACCATCGCAGTACGGGTACAATCTGCGAGAGTCTGGGTTATGTGTGGTAGGGCTGGTTCTCGTGCATGTACAACCGGGGTGCTATCTCCACCAAGAGGTACTACTGTTTTATTTGAAGACCGTGTTTTTACTCCGCTAGATACCGGCATCACCCGCTCCAATTCAAATGGCTGATAAACAGGAAACATAGTTGAATGTACATACATTGTATGAGAGACAGATGCAATAGATAGTGTGGAAAAAGAGGGCATGAAATAGTTGACATGTATATTGTTTAACTAAAATGGATAGCAAGACATAATTTCACATATATGATATCTATCTAAACTAGATAGCATAGCATAACATAATTCATAGATATGATGAATAACTAAACAGGATCGCATGACATAATTCACATACATGTTATCTAAGTAATCAGGATGGCATGATTTAATTCACATATGTGATTTATATGTTAAACATAGGGCATTCGATATGATGTCTGAACTAAGAACATGGTGTTGAATATTGTGTATATGATGTCTAAACTATGCAATGTAAGACACCATATGCATGATATGAGAAATATAACCATGCCAAGTTAGAGCATACACCTCAGTGGGGGAATAGGACTGGTCATCTGTCTCTGAATCCATCTCTGAGGAGCTATCGGGACCCAACAAGAGATCTGCTTCGGCAGGTAGCACTGTCTGCTCTGAAGGCCCTGTTTTCACTCCAGATTTTTCCATCTCCTACCCAAATGGTTGATTCACGGGAAGAGTAGTTTAATGTACAAACATTGTCGACAAATGGAAATGCAATGAAGAAAAGGATGGGCAAGATATCAATCAAATATATGATGCCTGGTTAAACAGGATGGCATTGCACATTTCACATATATTATGGCCGGCTAAAAGACATGACACTACATGATTCCTGGTTAACCATGCCAAATATATGAGTAGTATATAGAAACTAAACCGGTGGCATTACAGAACATGTCTAAACTAACCAGATGACATATATGATGTCAAAATTAGGCACTGCAAGGCAACATATGCACGATATGACTAACATCATCATGCCAAGGTAGAGCAAACACCTTTGGGGTAAATCGGAGTGGTTAGATGCATCTAAATACACCTCAGAACGGATATCTTCCTCTGGATTACAATCTGGAGAGGGGGCGAGGGTTTGCCATTGAACCCACCATGGAGCAATGTTTGCATGACATTGTATTGCCGCGCAAAACTCTTCTCTTTTTCTCTACATGTTCAGCATGACTATGTACAATATCTGACATGCATACCAAAAAAAATATGGTGAGATTATGTAAGGAGAGCATGCAGAAATCTAGAGTGATGGTAACAACCAGTGGATGGATCCAAAAATAATGATAGCAGGCTGATGATTGCTTTAATTTAATAAAAAGACAGATGATGATTTCTTTACTATTTGTTTCCCACCAAAGATAAACAACATAGGCATACCCTAGGTGAAGCGGATATTGGACAGAGATACTATTCATTGTTGCCTCGATATGTGCCCCACAACTAATTTAGAACTCATGTTTGAACATTAATTTGGACCTGACTTGGAGTCTAAGAGGTGAACAGGACGATAAAGTAGCAAGTAATTTTAAGCAATGCATAACATAAGCATAAACAAAAGAGTGCGACCACTCTTGTGGACCCGTGTACTCCTCAGGTTCATTTGCTGAGTCGATGATGGTGATGCTATTGCGGTGGGTGCTGGTGGTAGGGAAGGAGATCTGAGGCGGCAAAAGACGTCAAGGAGTCGTGATGTCTGGTTTGGTGGATGCTTCTGTCGATGGAGCAGCTCAGGTGAGGTGGACGACGTCACGGCAGGAGCAGGACAAATCACACAAAGTTTCCTTTGACACCTACCTGTAACTGAAGTAATTCTGTAAGGGCTCATTTGGCTTGCATGATTCTAAAAATGCAGGGATAGGAAAAACACCGGAATAGGATAGGAATGCACATGGTAAACAGAGCATTTGTAAACACAGGATTTCTATCAACTTGGGTGTTTGGTTCATAGGAATTGGAAGAGCAGAGGAATGCAAAGAAACATGGCCAAAACAAAGTGAAACCATATGAAAGCATGTACAGTTAGAATGTTATTCTGCCACTAATGCACTTTTGAAAAGTAGGTCCAGGTGGATGTTTTGCTCCATTCCTTTCAACAAAATGCATGAATAATTGAATAGTAGAGTGCCATAGAAAAAATTCCTATTGCTATGTTTTTCCATTGAACCAAAATAGCCCTAATGGATCGACATGAATGTAGAGTAATAAGTGATGCAACAAGTGTACAACCTCTTTGCCATAGCCGTGTCGACCTCAGCATCATTGGGTTGGTCGCTGAAGAAGTTGAGGGAGAGGTGGCTGTCGGAGGTGTGGAGGAAGATCTGAGGAATCTGTAGACGGCGTCCAGGGCACTGCTCTGTTGTGATGGATCGTTCTGTCGTTGGAGTAGCTCCGATGAGCCGTAAGACGTCAAGGCTGAAGCAGCACAAGACAGACATCGTTAATCTCAATTGGGATTCTAATAGCATCTCCAATAGATGATGTAAAATTTACATCACCAAAAACCACCTGACCACAACAGATGAGGTAAAAACTGTTGACTCTGAACTTATCTATCAAAACTAAAATATATTGTGGAACCTGAATGTTACATTCGAAACTGAACGCAATGGTAGTAGAGAGGCACTTGACATGTAGTTTAGGGAGGGCCTGCAGTTCATCTTCAACCTGCACCCCCCTAAGCCGCCAGCTACCACCGCCCGAACAGCCGGCCCCCGCGCCGCCTCGCCGCCCCGAAACAACTCCCCACCGCCGGTCCGCCGCTGCCCCGCCGCCCCAAAACAACTCCCCACCACCGGTCCGCCGCCGCCCCGGCTAGCCCTCTAGCCCCCCCCCCCCCGCGCTGAGCTTTTTCTCTGGCGATCTCCAGGGCACAGCCCCACTACCGCCCCCCCCCCCCCACCGTCGGCGACCACCGCCCCCACCCTGAACCGTAAGATTGATAGTGGGGTACCTCTCCGGCGAGCCCCCCTCCCTGCTGCAGGTGGTTCTTCCTCAACTCCGGCGAGGCCCCCACCCCCTGAAAATTGACTGACCCAAAAGTCAATTCAGTCGACTGAAGTGTAGCTAAATCGGAACAGAGAAGCAACACGAGCGAGGGGGAGAGCAACAACAGCAGTGTGAGCGAGCAAGAGCCGGAGCAATAGTAGCTGGGTGACCGAGCAAGCGAGCGAGAGCCGGACCAATAGTAGCTAGGCGGCCGAGCGAGCGAGCGAGAGCCGAAGCAATAGCAGCAGCACGAGCGAGCAAGCGAGAGCCGGAGCAGCAGAAGCAGATCCGGCTGGTATGGACGCCGCCGCCGAAGGGGCCTCACACTGGGGGAGAGACGCCGTGGAGATGTCGCCTGCAGCGCCAGCTTTGAGGTAGCCGCTCCATGGGGGTGCGGGATGGACCACCGTCGGCGACGGGAGGTCGAGTTAAGGAGAAGGTGCGATGCGATGAGTGTACAACCTCTTTGGTGGTGCTGAGTAGGCCTCAACTTCGTCTGAGTAGTCGGTGAGGTTGCCGTGGTTCCGGTGGAGCAGGTTAAGGCAACGCTGTGGGGATGGAGTAGCCACAATAGATGAGGCGGTCGTCGGAGCAGCTCCTTGGAGGTGGAGGATGGGGCGGTTGAATTGGCGGGATGACGAGATGGACGACGGATCCTCATCCGGGGAGGTGGATGAGGGACGTCGAGCTGTTGCGGTGGACGACGTCGTCGGGGTAGAGGCTCGGGCTAGGCAGCAGTGAGGTGGCGGACGGAGGTGGGTGGGGTTTCGCGGCTGGAGCGGAGAGGTTATGGCGGCCTAGGATTTCGAATGGCGAAAATTAGGCGATGGGAGGGGGAACCATAACTTAGGAACGTGCTTCTCCAAAATGTAGGGTGTTATACAAAAGTACCCCCACCATTTTGAACTAGCGGCCCTTTCGGCTCCGGGTTAGAAGGTGGATTTCGCGTGTCGGGATTTGGCAGCTGGAGGGAGTTTTCGCGCGCGTTGTAATTTTGGGATAACAAGGCGCGGGCTGTGAAGGTGCCAGTTTTGGGGGCATGATATCTGAATTTTTGGGATATAACAAGGCACGAGTTGAATTTTAGGGACAAGCTTAACGTGTAATATTGTACTTGTACATACCAAATCAATTCGCACTTCCCTCAATGAAAAAACTATTCACACCACATAAAGAGAGAGTCTTGTCCCATTTTACTATACAAATGCTATTCAAAGCTACTCCCTCCTTCCATCTATATAGGGCCTAATGCGTTTTTCGAGGCTAACTTTGACCAAATATTACAGCAATAATATATGACATGCAACTTACACAAAGCACACAGTTAAATTCGTGTGTGAAATGAGCTTTCAATGATATAATTTTCACATTGTGCATGTCATGTACTATTAATCTCGTCGATAGTCAAAGGTGGTCTTAAAAACGCGTTAGGCCCAATATAGATGGAAGGAGGGAGTATGAATCCGTGTTATGTCCAATTAAATTTTTTCGCTGGCTGTATAATGCATGTAACCTACTCATACGAACATTTTCGTGCATTCCAAATGTTTATACTACCGCTGCAATTCGAACTGAATTTGAATTCGTTTCTCTATTTCAATAAGAATCTACAATCCTGATTGTTGCCAACTTCAACCATCATTCGTGTATTACCTTAGCAACACACCACATGATTACTATAGAGATAGATATGAAATATGTTTACTATATGAACTCGAATTCAATTTTTTGAATACACTTGATGTTGATTCCAAATAATAGTACATTTGATGTACTAACTATATATTCATAATCTAAACCATGTTCCATATGTACACCATGTTTATCACACAAAGTATAGTGCCCCGCCCCCTACATTATGACAAGTATTTAGACCTGAGCTGCAAAAACCACACATGTCAGGACCCCGATTCCAAGTCACATCGATCTAGCCGGTAACACCTCATATCACTTTGTAGCCTCATGCACGGTATTCCCACGGGTGTCGCCTTACCATGGCCCGGGACCGTTTGCGCCTTTTGGCTCACGTATATGATAGTGTCGCTAGCATCCATATGACAGAGAACCCGGGCCGACATGACTAGTCGCGAACCCAAAGTGGCACTAACTTACAGGGACAAGCATACATGAATCAACATCGAGCATGTCGGTCAGCAGCGTGTGAATCCGGGCTGTAGCACTGGGCTAACAGGACTCCGGCAACCCGGGCTGTAGCAGGCTAGGAAGGACTCTGGATGTCACCGCGTGACATTTCCCCGAAGGGACAGACACAGGAACGAAGTGAATCACATGCCGGCCAGTCAAGTGTTCCGGAGCAGTAGTGCTGGGCTAGCAGGACTCCGGTGAACCGGGCTATAGCGGACTACTATGGTTCATGGAAGCACAAGACTACATTTCCCCATAAGAGAGGCTACCAAGGATAAACAACTAGGTTGTCGGATCCCACACATACCAAGCATTTCAATCATACACACAATATGCTTGATATGTGTAACTACAACATGGCATCACAACAAGACTCTACGACTCAAAAGTATTTATTCATTAGGCTCCGAGGAGCGGGACATTACAAACATGGGTCTCATGACCCAACAATCATAGCATACAAATCAAAGCACATGCGGAAGCTTAACATGTATGAGTAGAGACATCTACAAATGAAAAAGGATAAGAAGCCTGACTATCTACCAGATCCTGCTGAGGGCACAAGATCGTAGCTGAGGTATCAAGCTAAACGTCAAAGTCCACGTGGAACTACTAGCGAGACTGAAGTCTCTCTGCAAAACATAAATTAAGAAAACGAGAGTACAAATGTACCCAACAAGACTTACATCAGAACTAACTACATATGCATCGGTATCAACAAAGGGGTAGTGGAGTTTAACTGCAACAAGCCAGCTTTGACTTAGTGGCTAACCTGAACTTCGACTGCAAGCAACTCTTTGAGGTGGCGCACACGAGTCCACATATTCACCATATCAATACACCACTATGGATCCGCTCCCGCCTCCCTACGAGAACGCCATCCATAGCACTCACGCTTCTCTTGCGCATTTTAGAGTATCCACTTTCAC
This sequence comes from Triticum aestivum, assembly GCF_018294505.1. Classification (NCBI taxonomy): domain Eukaryota; kingdom Viridiplantae; phylum Streptophyta; class Magnoliopsida; order Poales; family Poaceae; genus Triticum; species Triticum aestivum. The sequence continues at coordinate 172,987,312 of NC_057806.1, forward strand.
TTGTCTATGAACTATATAGGCAACCAAGCAGTCCTTTACCGCGGACATGGCTATTCGAATAGATGATGTTAACCCTGCAGGGGTGTACTTCTTCACACACGCTCTCACCACTTACCGTCGTTTACACGACATGTACTCAGCAACCTTCAAGCGGAAGCCCAACGAGGGTGCCGGCCACGGCCTACCTAAACACTCAAGTCTCTAGTCCAGGTTTATCGCCTATCCAGGTTCCATCCGCAGGGATTCCGGCCGAGCTTTCCACATACGGCCCCGAACGATGTGAACAGGGTTCCCGAGACACCAAACGGGTGACTCTGTACATCGTGCCACAGTGTATCTACCGCATCATAGCCCACCCCTAGGGTCAGCGCTACGCACGGCCGCCAACACATAACCTACAAACACCAAAAACTAGTTGGAACTCCTGGACAGAGTACTAGGGTGATTAATAAGCCGAGAGGGTCCATTGGTTTCAGGCCCAATGTATGGTAGTAACTGATTCTTGAATCACACATACAGATCTCAGTTCTTAAGGACGGCCTCAATGAAACAACCCACCATGTACTCCTACATGGCCTCTCATCGATAACTTCACCAATCGTGTTCAACACACTTAGCTCACACATAGAAGGACATGTTCACAACTTTCCAATTCATCCTCGATGAATAAGACCTGACACAACTCTAAGCAATAGCAGGCATGACAAGCAAACATGAATGAGTAGGCACATCAGGGCTCAAACAACTCCTACTCATGCTAGTGGGTTTCATCTATTTACTGTGGCAACGACAGGTCATGCAGAGGAAAGGGGTTCAACTACCGCAGCATGTAACAGTTGAATCGTTGTTGTCCTAATGCAGTAGAAGAGAGCAGGAGTGAGAGAGTGGGATTGTATCGGAATGAACAAGGGGGTTTTGCTTGCCTGGCACTTCTGAAGATAGTATAGCTCTTCATCGGTGTCATCAAACTCATCGTCGAAACCATGTCTATCGAGAGGGGACAACTTCTGGCAATAAAGCAGGAAACACAATCAATGCAATGAAACAATATGATGCATGCTCATGACATGGCAATATGATGTTGATTGAACTAATGCAACTAGCAACCATATTAAATGAAGTTGGTTTGAACCCTAGGATCAAATTCAAACCTCATATGTGCTTTCTTAAATGCCATTTAATTGAATTGTCCTAAACAGAGGATATAAGTTGCTCTAACATGCATGCAGATGCCATAAACAAATTCTTTGGATTTTTCTGATCGTTTTTCATATATAATTTATTTCATTCTGAGCTACGGTTGAATTTCTATGAATTTTTGAAGTTTTAAACATTTTCTGGAATTTTCTGAATTATTTTAAATCCAGAAAATGTTTAACTGCGTCAGTGTTGTGCAAGCATGACGTCAGCGAGTCAATTGATGCTGACCAGGTCAAACCTGACGACCGGGTCCCACATGTCATTGGCTCACTGTTAACTGGGAGTTAATCCCGTGTTGACTGGGATTTGACCAGCTGCAGGGCCCGCCTGTCAGTGTCTGTTAGGGAGGGATTAGTGGTGATTACCGCCTAACTAAGTGACCACGTTAGCCCACCGAAGATCGGTCGACGATGACCTCAACTGCGACAGAAGCTCGCCGGAAACATGCTAGGGGTTGCGGTTTGTCGTTCGGGAGGCACCGGGCATGAGCTCTTGCTCTCGCGCATCTGACTGACCAGACGGGAGGTCACGGGGAGGCCGGAATCTCACCGGCGACGAGGTTCAACGGCGACAGAGCCACGGCATTGTGCGGGACGAGTCTACGGTGCACTATTTTCACCACTGAGCAGTGTTACGGACTCCTGGGAGCTCAACTAGCATGACTGCAAGCTCAAAAGCGGGCGGAGGCGGCTGTGGCCAGGACAACGACATGGTAGGGCGGCGGCGAGCTTTGGGCACGGCGGCGCTAGCGCTAGAGGACGTGCAGGGCGACGGGGATAGGGGCAGAACGAAGAGGGCCTCACCCCGCGTAGTTTGGAGACGTCAACGAGCTCCGGGGAGGCCGGCCGGCGACTAATCAACGTCGGCGATCCAAGGCGGCGGAGGAGGAAGATGGTGATGTTGCCGGTGATGCAGGGCGTCCGGGCTCGCATGGTTCGGTTGTGAAGATGAGGGGGACGATGGTTGAGCTCTTGAGCCAGTCGGGGAAGCGAGGGGGAGGCGGTGGCCCCGGTGGTGCATGTCGGCGGCGGCGGGCGCGTTCGGGTGGTGAGATAGAGAGAGCCAGGGGAGGGGAGAGGTTGCGGGTGAGAGAGAGAGGTCAGGGGGTCTCCGGGGGGTGTCGTGGCGCCTGTAGCGGCGTCGGGGAGGCAACAGGCAGGTAGGAGGTGGCGGTGCGTGTGCGTGCGCGCCGCGGGCACGCGCCCTTGTCCTCCTAGCGAGAGGAGAGGGACGACTGGCGTGGCCAGTCAGCTGGGCCGAACTGCTGGGCCGGCTGGTAAGTGGCCCAGGTAAGCCTCTCCCCCCTTTTATTTCTGTTTTCTATTTTCTGTTTGTTTGTTTTGATTCAGTAGGGGTACTAAACCAATTTATTTGCTTCTGTAAATTATTGTATGGACTAGAGATATTATTCTAGAGCCCCACAATAATTTCCAAAATTATTGGGCATGTATTTCTTTTATAACAGAAATAAAGCCAATTCAAATACATTATGATTTAATTCAAATGCCCAAAATAAATATTTCTGTGACTCCAAAAATATTGGTTTGAATTTTACCTCCTACCAATATTTTCTCAGAGTAACAGGAACATTTCCTTGGACTCATTTGATGAGAGTTAAATGTTGATTATTTTTGAACTGTTTTCTGAGGGTTTCAACAAACCTCAATTCAACTTTCAAAAATTTTGGCCATGATGCATGAGTGCAGATGCAACTATTCCACTCAGGTATTCTAGGGTAGTGACAACTCACCCCTACTAAACAAGAATCTCGTCCCGAGATTCAAGTCGTGAGGTAAGAAGACAGAGGGACACAAGCTAACATGATCTTCTTGATCCAACTGCCCTTCTTAAAGATGTTGACTCCTTGCGTCATATTGATCTTGGCATCTTTGCTTGCGAGATCTTCACCCAACACGAGGACAAAAGAGCAAGGTAACTCTATAGGAATCGATCTTCTTAAAGACCGAGCAACTCACGATCAACTCATGGAATGAGACGTTGAACATCTCTTGAGCTGAGACACAAAACACACCTTAAAAAGGATGGAAGAAACAATTGACGAGGGTTTCAAAGTAGCAAGGAGAAACTGCCATGATCCCATTACAGGACACCTCGGGGGAGGTCACTCGTAGGATTATTCCCTTAAGTGGCAAAAGGAATTACTTTTGATATCTATATCATTGAAACTCTTTATACCAGCCTAAGGAAAATCACAATCGATCGTTTGAGGGAGTTCGGAAGAATGGCATACTCAAACTAGGATGGATGATGTGGACTACCTTGTTGAAGACAACCCAATGGATGAACCTTTTGCTTATCATTGGAAATGGATGGGACCCATGGTAGGACCACTTTTGAAGATGATCTTACCAGAAATTACCGAGGAGGGTAGTCCATGGTTGAATGGCACAATGGCGGTGCAAGCTATGAACAAAATGCTAATGATGGAAATGATTCTAGTAACTGGGAGAAACTCAACAAAAGAGAGTAATTCCATCGTTAGAAAAGTTATGGCATAACCGAAGAAACTAAGAGCGGATCCCAATTAGTGCCGACGATAAATCCTACTGCTTGCACGTGCTCTCAAGAACTTGACAATTTCCATATTCATCAAGGTTTTACCAATATCCGTGACAAGGATCCTGGCAACACAACATACCACCATGATGGATATTGGTGGAGGATGCGGATGCAAAGGAAGATAACACTTTCTCATATTTCACCTTAGCGAGGCCAAGGGGACAAAATCTGGATAATCGACCGAGAGACATTTAGCACTCCGCTTCTAATGTTCTCCTTGATGTGCTAGCGCAACTCATTTATTAAAATGGTTTGGTACCTAGGACATCAAGTAAAAGGTCAGACTTTGGGAGCACAAAAATCCATAAGGAACAACTATTGGAGTAAACCCTACGAAATCCTTATGGGGAGGTGGCCAACTTCTTCAATCAAGATACTACAATAATAGGTCTTCCGGCTGGGTGTGTTAGTCACGACATCCACTTTACCGGGTTACAGAGGGACCAATATTATAGCTCTTGGAAGACATTCCAACCATCATATCTGCCTGAGATTCAGATCTGGTTGGTAACAGGATATTCTAGATTCACCAAGTCTAGAAGAAAATTTGCAACACAATTCGACAAGATGGCGTTGCGAGATTCTCGAGGAATGAACTAAGATAGCAAGCTCCAAAACATGAGTCGGTTCTGCTAAACACATGTGAACACGCTGTCCCAGACAAGCATGACCACATAGTAGTCTTATGATAAAACACTACCGAGTTCAGGCGGGGAACCATCATCTAGGGTAACGAAGTCTTGTGCATGACCTAGGATTTTCACAACAACTCCTTTTCCTTGAACAAATCAATCAGTGGCTTGGTGTGCTAGGGACACATATAGAATGAAGGTTGCAAGTCTCCGAACCACAGAATACTTCACACATATGCATGACCGATTTTGGATGATTCGAAAAGAAGCAACATCGACTTTCTCGAATCCACAGCGGCAACTTGCATCAGATGCAAATGAATTAGAGGAAGTCACTACTTCCATCCAAACATATGCTTCATGAACGAAACATGAAGGCATTGTTACAAAGTTTCCAACACTAGCTTAACGTTTAACACGGATCATGGGGGAGACAAGATGCTGCTGATGGGCTCAACAGCAACTCATCGGAATTTCCATATCACTGGACTTCCACCATTGTCTGAACACGGTGAGAAAATTGGTCAGACCAAAGGATGTAATGGTGTATGCTCGAGGGATGAACCACGAGTAAGACAACATTACGAATATCGTTGGTTCTGATTTGATTTGATGATTGCGCATACTCAAATCAAAGTTTGGACAAGACAATAGATCCAACAACTAATACGAGGACCAGTTGATGAAGATATCATCTTTCTTCAACACATACAAACACAAAGATATCCCTTTGGAGATGAACTAAGCGGAACAAGCTTTCATCTTCCAACTCTCGAAGTTGTTGTCTGGCTCAACCAACTAGCTCAGGGATATCCAACACAGATTCTTAGATGGCTGGTTTAGCGAAAAACCAACATGATCACGAACTCAACATAGCGGTCAGGGAACAACCTGGTAATACTCCCGAGAGGATATTCGGAACATCACGAACCACCGACATGTCTCTAAGGTCGAGAACAATCTTGCTTTTGAGGGCAAGATGATATAGCTAAATAAGAAAGGGATTGATACAATCCTAACTCTTGATCGAAGAGTGTACCAGAAATGAGGACAAGGTAGCACGACCAATCCTAGTATAGTGATTCGATAACCAACACGCTAAGAATGATATTAATGTCCATGAACTACCAAGCAATACAGTTGCTAGGAGTATTGATTTCACACACCATGATTCCCTTGTCGGCATTTCGGTTGCGACAACACGACACCGAGGAATGAAACATGATGGAAAGAAGTATCACTGCATCAAGAATTCATGAGAGATGGTGCAATTCTCATGACAATCCTGACATAAAGAGGGAAATACTTCGGGGTAGAACAGAATCAAAAGCTGGATTGGCATTTTGATCTGCGGAATACAACTGCTTTGACCCAATCCTAGATATGGATGAGGTACTGGAGTTTGTTTCTCCTAGTCATTCTGAAATAGAATGGCTCGACGGACCACAACAATAATAGGCATCGATGAACACGAATGCACAACTATTCCTAACTATCAATTGACAGATGAAGGTCGGAATATAACTGAAAGGGGACAACTCAAAGAACATCTGATTTTTTTGAGTTGTGGATTCATGGATTAGCATGTCGAACCAAGTTTAACATGTTTCTTCCGGATAAAACCCATGCAGAAAAGGAAGGACTGGCAGACTAACAACACAGAATCAAGAACTCGCCAAGAGCACTCTAGTTGTGATCTTTCGGTTTAATGAGGAACTTCTGCCATAAGTAGTTCATGGTAGTTGCAAGAACGATGTACCATGGACCTCGAGGACTATCGCAAAGGTTACTAATATCCTAAAGGAGCAAGCAACACTATCTACACGAATTAAGTAGAGTGAATCTTGGGTTCAAGAACCCAGGAAAGAATACCTACTAACTAATAACATCATGAGATGCTTTCGAGAATGGTGGCCAGAATCATCACACCGGGAACACAAAACATGGCTAGGTTACTAGGTGACTCCCTAAAACACCTAGGGTCATAATAATAGCTCCAACATATATGTCGAGGTAGTAGAGTACCTCAACAGACCGTTAGTGTGCTTAATCTGGCCCAAAAGGACATCGGAAACGGGAAGAAGGGATTTCCAAATGCATCAGACTAGTTAGAGACCTGGGATGACTCGGACAGCATAACGGCTATAAATGCTCAAAAGATTTGAGACATCCTGCAAAATGGTGGCATAACCACTCAACAACACAATATCAAGGTTCCGAGATCAACTATCAATATACGGAAGTAGTAGGAATGGAACTGAGGCTTGAAACTATCAATTCTATAAGTCTATGGATTAGTAACACATCATCCTAATAGATAGGAGAGAAGCCTAGTTCTTAATCCCCGTAGAAGAGATGAGGGTGACTCGGATCAGAAGGCATAAGGTAAAGGAGTAAAAAGAGCCTTACGTTCCCATCCACGCTCAATTCCCTTATATAACTAAAGCATTTCTAGACTCAACTTCAACCAGTTTGGCTTGGTAATCCTACAGGCAATCAGGCTCTGATACCAAGGCTGTCAGGACCCCGATTCCAAGTCACATCGATCTAGCCGGTAACACCTCATATCACTTTGTGGCCTCACGCACGGTATTCCTACGGGTGTCGCCTTACCATGGCCCGGGACCGTTTTCGCCTTTTGGCTCACATATATGATAGTGTCGCTAGCATCCATATGACAGAGAACCCGGGCTGACATGACAAGTCGTGAACCCAAAGTGGCACTAACTTACGGGGACATGCATACATGAATCAACATCGAGCATGTCGGTCAGCAGCGTGTGAATCCGGACTGTAGCACCGGGCTAACAGGACTCCGGGAACCCGGGCTATAGTAGGCTAGGCAGGACTCCAGATGTCACCGTGTGACATTTCCCCGAAGGGACAGACATAGGAACGAAGTGAATCACATGCCGGCTAGTCAAGTGTTCCGGAGCAGTAGTGCTGGGCTAGCAGGACTCCGGTGAACCGGGCCGTAGCGGACTACTATGGCTCATGGAAGCACAAGACTACATTTCCCCATAAGAGAGGCTACTAAGGATAAACAACTAGGTTGTTGGATCCAACACATACCAAGCATTTCAATCATACACACAATATGCTCGATATGTGTAACTACAACATGGCATCACAACAAGACTCTATGACTGAAAGTATTTATTCATTAGGCTCCGAGGAGCGGGATATTACAAACATGGGTCTCATGACCCAACAATCATAGCATACAAATCAAAGCACATGCGGAAGCTTAACATGTCTGAGTACAGATATCTACAAATGAAAAAGGCTAAGAAGCCTGACTATCTACCAGATCCTGCCGAGGGCACAAGATTGTAGCTGAGGTATCAAGCTAAAATTCTAAGTCCACATGGAACTACTAGCGAGACTGAAGTCTTTCTGCAAAACATAAATTTAGCAAACATGAGTACAAATGTACTCAGCAAGACTTACATCAGAACTAACTACATATGCATCAGTATCAACAAAGGGGTAGTGGAGTTTAACTGCAGCAAGCCAGCTTTGACTCAGTGGCTAACCTGAACTACGACTGCAAGCAACTCTTTGAGGTGGCGCACACGAGTCCACATATTCACCATATCAATACACCACTATGGATCCGCTCCCGTCTCCCTACGAGAACGCCATCCATAGCACTCACGCTTCTCTTGTGCATTTTAGAGTATCCACTTTCACTTGTCTATGAACTGTATAGGCAACCAAGCAGTCCTTTACCGCGGACATGGCTATTCGAATAGATGATGTTAACCCTGCAGGGGTGTACTTCTTCACACACTCTCTCACCACTTACCGTCGTTTACACGACATGTACTCAGCAACCTTCAAGCGGAAGCCCAACGAGGGTGCCGGCCACGGCCTACCTAAACACTCAAGTCTCTAGTCCAGGTTTATCGCCTATCCAGGTTCCATCCGCAGGGAGTCCGGCCGAGGTTTCCACATACGGCCCCGAACGATGTGAACAGGGTTCCCGAGACACCAAACGGGTGACTCTGTACATTGTGCAACAGTGTATCTACCGCATCATAGCCCAACCCTAGGGTCAGCGCTACGCATGGCCGCCAACACATAACCTACAAACACCAGAAACTAGTTGCAACTCCTGGACAGAGTACTAGGATGATTAAGAAGCCGAGAGGGTCCATTGGTTTCAGGCCCAATGTATGGTAGTAACTGATTCTTGAATCACACATACAGATCTCAGTTCTTAAGGACGGCCTCAATGAAACAACCCACCATGTACTCCTACATGGCCTCTCATCGATAACTTCACCAAATCGTGTTCAACACACTTAGCTCACACATAGAAGGACATGTTCACAACTTTCCAATTCATCCCCGATGAATCAGACCTGACACAACTCTAAGCAATAGTAGGCATGACAAGCTTACATGAATGAGTAGGCACATCAGTGCTCAAACAACTCCTACTCATGCTAGTGGGTTTCATCTATTTACTGTGGCAATGACAGGTCATGCAGAGGAAAGGGGTTCAACTACCGCAGCACGTAACAGTTGAATCGTTGTTGTCCTAATGCAGTAAAAGAGAGTAGGGGCGAGAGAGTGGGATTGTATCAGAATGAACAAGGGGTGCTTGCCTGGCACTTCTGTAGATAGTATAGCTCTTCATCGGTGTCATCGAACTCATTGTCGAAACCACGTCTATCGAGAGGGGACAACTTCCGGCAATAAAGAAGGAAACACAATCAATGTAATGCAACAATATGATGCATGCTCATGACATGGCAATATGCTGTTGATTGAACTAATGCAACTAGCAACCATATTAAATGAAGTTGGTTTGAACCCTAGGTTCAAATTGGAACCCCATATGTGCTTTCTTAAATGCCATTTAATTGAATTTTCCTAAACAGGGGATATAAGTTGCTCTAACATGCATGCAAATGCCATAAACAGATTCTTTGGATTTTTTTGGATCATTTTTCATATATAATTTATTTCATTGTGAGCTACGGTTGATTTTCTATGAATTTTTGAAGTTTTAAACATTTTCTGGAATTTTATGAATTATTTTAAATCCATAAAATGTTTAACTGCGTCAGTGTTGTGCAAGCATGACGTCAGCGAGTCAACTGATGCTGACCAGGTCAAACCTGACGACCGGGTCCCACATGTCATTGGCTCACTGTTAACTGGGAGTTAATCCCGTGTTGACTGGGATTTGACCCGCTGCAGGGCCCGCCTGTTAGTGTCTCTTAGGGAGGGATCAGTGGTGATTAGCGCCTAACTAATCGACCACGTCAGCCCGCCGGAGATCGGCCGGCGACGACCTCAACTATGGCGGAAGCTCGCCGGAAACATGCTAGGGGTTGCGGTTTCTCGCTCGGGAGACACCGGGCATGAGCTCTTGCTCTCGCGCATCTGATGGACCAGACGAGAGGTCACAGGGCGGCCGGAATCTCGCCGGCGACGAGGTTCAACGGCTACAGAGCCACGGTGTTGTGCGGGACGAGTCTACGGTGCACCATTTTCACCACTAGGCAGTGCTACGGACTCCTGCGAGGTCAACTAGCACAGCTGCAAGCTCAAAAGCGGGCGGAGGCGGCTGTGGCCAGGACAACGACATGGCATGGCAGCGGCGAGCTTCGGGCACGGCGGCACCTAGCGCTAGAGGACGTGCGGGGCAACAGGGATAGGGGCGAAATGAAGAGGGGCTCACCCCGCGTAGTTTGGAGACGTCAGCGAGCTTGGGGGAGGCCGGCCGGTGACTAACCGACTTCGGCGATCCAGGGCGGCGGAGGAGGAAGATGGTGATGTTGCCGGTGATGCAGGGCGTCCGGGCTCGCGTGGTTCGGTCGTGAAGATGAGGGGGACGATGGCGGAGCTCTTGAGCCAGTCAGGGAAACGAGGGGGAGGCGGTGGGCGCGGTGGTGCACGTCGGCCGCGGGCACGTTCGGGTGGTGAGAGAGAGAGAGAGCCAGGGGAGGGGAGAGGTTGTGGGTGAGAGAGAGAGAGGTCAGGGGGCCTCTGGGGGGTGTCATGGTGCTCGTAGCAGCGTCGGCGAGGCAGCAGGCTGGCAGGAGGTGGCGGTGCGCGTGCGTGCTGAAAGTGCGTTATATCGACTAGAGGGGGGTGAATAGGCGATTTTTAGGAAAGTCTTCAAAACGTGGAAGTTATGAAGACAAACGATAGAATCAAACCTATTACCCTGCAGCGGAAGGTAGACTACACTAGGCAAGCCATAGTCAAGTATTCAATAGTGAAAGCACAATGACTAATAGAAGCAATGTAGTAAGGATCAGGTAGGAAGATATTGTGAAGCCACACATAACATGCAGTCACTCAGTGAAGACAAAAGATAGTGCGAACATACAATGACTTCACAAGGAGTAACAGTAAGTAAAGGGAAGGGAATATGGAACCAGTGACTCGCTGAAGACAATGATTTGTTGGACCAGTTCCAGTTGCTGTGACAACTGTACGTCTGGTTAGGTCGGCTAGGTATTTAAACCTTAGGACACACAGTCCCGGACACACAGTCCTGAACACGCAGCTCAGGACACCCAGTCCTCACCGTATTCCCCTTGAGCTAAGGTCACACAGACCTCGCCCAATCACTCTGGTAAGTCTTCAAGGTAGACTCCCAAACCTTCACAGACTTCGTTCACCGGCAATCCACAATGTCTCTTGGATGCTCAGAACGCGACGCCTAACCGGCTGGAGGATGCACAGTCCTCAAGTGTAATAATTCTTTAGATCACACAGACAAGAAGACTTAAGTGATGCCTAATTCTCTTTGGCTCTGGGTGGTTAGGGATTTATCCTCACAAGGAATTCTCTCTCAAAGGCTTCGAGGTGGGTTGCTCTCAAACGACAAAAGTCGTATTCTCAATCTGAGCAGCTAACTGTTTATGGTTGTAGGGGTGGGCTATTTATAGCCACTTGGCAACCCGACCTGATTTGTCCGAAATGACCCTGGGTCACTAAGGAACTGACACATGTTCCAACGGTCAGATTTCAAACTCACACGACAACTTTACTTGGGCTGCAAGCAAAGCTGACTTGTCCGACTCTGGACAAGATTCGCTCTCATAGTCTTCACTCGAATACATAGGTTTTGGTTAGGCATCACTACAGTCATTCTGACTGGTTCTCTTGGACCCCACTTAACAGTACGGTGGTTCCTATGATTCAACACAAAAGAAAGAGAACTACAAAAGATCTAAGTCTTCGAGCTCCATAGGCTTCATGTGGTGTCTTCTCTTGTCATAGTCTTCAATGTGAATATCTTCATATACCACCTTTGACTTCAATGTCTTCATACATTTTTAGGGGTCATCTCTGGTAGGAAAACCGAATCAATGAGGGACTTCTACCTGTGTTATCCTGCAATTCTCACAAACACATTAGTCCCTCAACTAGGTTTGTCGTCAATACTCCAAAACCAACTAGGGGTGGCACTAGATGCACTTACAATCTCCCCCTTTTTGGTGATTGATGACAAACTAGTTGAAGTTTTCAACGGGGAATATAATCTGTGAACTTGTAAAGGATAAGGAATTGTCTTCATAAGTTGCAAGGGCTCCCTCTGAAGATGTGCATATAAGTAATTTGCTTTTGGAATGCAAATGCACATGGCAGGTTGTACTTGTGGAGATCCACTTCAACTTATGATGACAATCCACTATGCATGTGAAGATAATGACCCGCTTGAAGACTATCAACCTCGTATGCTTCTCCCCCTTTTGTTAGTAAGGACCAAAAAGGTTTGAAGACATACAGCATCTACTCGTTCCCATGAGGAGTAGGTGAAGCAACAGGGTCGTTGGTGGTGTTTGGCGGTGCTGAAGAGCTTGGAGCAGAGTCGAAGCATGCTGAAGGAGGTGGCGGTGAAGTAGCATCATCTTCATCCTCAATAACTCTGGCAGTCACAGTTGCAGCAGAGGAAGAGAACTCAGAGTCTTCAAGGGATGGAGATCGTAGTAGCACAGCCCTACGAGGAGGTGTGGAGTCAAACTTGAAACGCTCAGTGAAGCCATCCTCTTGAAGATCATCTTCAGAACACATCATCGTTAGCCCTTTCCATGTGCGGCAACAGGTTTCATGGGCAACGAAAGCATTCTTGGTGGCAAGATTGCGAATGCGATTAACATCCACCAAGAGGCTTTGCATCTGATGCTTCAGCCAGTCATGATGCCTATCCTGTTTCTGATGAAGTGCCACAAGAAGCTCTCGGTCATTGAGAACACGAGTGCGCTTCTTGGGTCGTGGAGCAATTGTACTATCAGTGGCTTCAGTGGAAGCAGGGTGTGCTGCACGTGTAGTGCCAGCCAAAGGATACACATGTGTGACTGCTTCAACTCCTTCAGTGTTCTAAGAGAAACTCTGATGCTCTACATTCTGAAGACTTAGAGGTTCCTTGGCAGGCTTAGGATAGATGGCTTCAATAGAGATATCCACATCAGGCAGAAAAATCCGATGATTGCGAGCAGATGGCTGATATGAGATAGCGGAGTGAAGTTTGATTAGCCGCATTACCCATGGGGCGTAGAACTTCAAGCCAAACAGATCAGAGCCTAATGCAGCAAGTTGGCGAATGAAGAAGTCCTGTGCATTGAAGCATTTTCCATGAAGAATATAGAAGATCAAAGTCTTCATTGCACCCTCAAGCTTGGCATGTGAAGAGTGCCCTTTGATGGGCCAGAGAGTTCACCTGATGATGTGATAAATTGTTCTTGGCAGATACTCAAGGTCTTCAACAAAGAACTCCATGGGATAAGCAGCATCTTGGGGCAATGGCTTCATCATGCTGAGCATCTGACTCATATTAGGTTTAGGCTTCTGAAAGATGCTCTCAATAGCTTCACAATGCAGCTGACAGCCATGCTCGTAGAGATCGCCAGGAGTGGGCAAACCAGTGAGCTCAATGATGTCAAAGGCTTTGGCTTCGTGATGAACGTTTCCAGTCATCCACTCCAGGACCCAAGTCTTCGGATCTCTGCTATCCCCGTGGATGTGAAGTGTGGCATAGAATTGGAGCAGCAACTCTTCATTCCAATGCTCTTGGTCAGTAATGAACGGCAGCAGTCCAACTTCCTTGAAGCAATCCAAAGCTTCTTCCAGACAGGGCAGACCAGCTATAGCTTCAATGTCAAGGCGCTTGTGTGGGAAAATGCGACCTTGGTTGTAAAGAATGCATGAGTAATAGCTTCGCTGCGGATAGCTCCAGAACCGATCAGATGATATCCTTTCCCTTGAGTAGGGGTTCCTGGGGCTATCGAAGAATGTGTTGTCTGCTCTGAAACCATTGATGTTGAAGGAGCCAGGTGCTGATGCAGGACCTGGGAACCTTGGCAATCTTGGGATTGGCTTCTATACCTGAGGCCTGTGCTCAACATGATAGTCGAACTGGGGACCGGCAGCAGACTCAGGAACAGAAGTGGCGGGATCAGTGGCTTCGCTGTCTTCTGATGCTTTTGTTGGGGAGGGATCCACATTAGCTTCATTGGTGGTTGTGGCAGCCGCAAGATTTTCAAGCACGTTCTCCTTGAGAACTGCTTCTTGGTGGGACAGGGGAGTGGCAACTTGGGGGACTTATTCTTCCGCGGCTGATGCAGCCGGAATGTCTTCAGCAGAGACTTGAGGCCTTGGACCTTTGCGAAGCCTGCGCAACACAGGCGACGCCTGTGGAGTTGGAGTTGGCTGGGCCTCAAGGTCTTCTTCCTCTTGTGGGCGATCCGCCCATGAAGCATCCTGTCCAATTGGCGTCAGTGGACGACCAATGCTGATGAGTTCGCTGTTCTCGAGCTGAGGAAGGACTGCACCATCTTCTACATGGTCATGTTGACCAATGTCTTCAGCAGCGATGGGATCAGCTGCTAGAAAGTCTTCAACTTCATGAGCCTCTGTGGAAGCAGGCTCATGGATTGTCAGTTGGCGTTCAGCTTCAGGATAGACCATAGAAATGGGTTCAACTATCAAAGGCTCTATGGGAGCAGCCCGATCTTTCTTGGTCTTCCTCTTCTTCTTGGAGGGGGCAGTAAGAGAGGCTTCAGGATGTTTCCTCTTCCTGGCTTCAGCCTCAGCAGTCCTTGTCTTCTTGAGCTCTGAAGCGGTTGACCGGCTTTTTGGCTTCGAGCCAGTCAGTCTAGTTGGGAAGACAATCGGAGCTGCTTCCCGCCTTGGTGCGTCGGGTTTAGCCGTAGCAGGCTTCTTCTTCTTCTTTGCGGCCATCCTGGGGTCGACGCCAGGACGCCCAAGGGCCTTGCGCTTCTCAGCCTCATTGTAGGCTTGCACACATCTGTCAGCCAGAGCCTTCATGCGCTCACGCGAACCCTGAGCTTCTGCACGTTTCTTCAGAAAGGCTTCCTTTAGCTCGTGCATCATGATCTTGAAGTTCTTCACTTCTTGCACGCTGAGCTTGGCCATATGCTTCTTGAACTGAGCCTTTTCATAGTCAATCTTTTGCTTCATTTCAACAATGCGCTGGGCGACAGCTAGCTCTGAAGCAATGGCGCCTTGGAAGGCGACACTGAGGCCAATGGGTAGCTGCAGATCTTCGAAGCTGATGTTTGGCGTGTCAAACCACTCATCAATGAAGTTGTGGATGATGGTTACATCAAAGAGAGGCAGATCATTGAAGATTTCTGCTTCTTCTTTGCTCTTGATGAGTTGCTCAAGAGCGTCATCTGCAAGATCTTCATCACTTGACAGATCGATGGCGTCATTGCGCAGAATGGCAGCAGCAGTTAACTCTTGGCCGGTGTGAGGTAGAGGCATTTTGACCTTCTGGGCTTGGAGATGCGTGATAAGTCTTCGGACTACACACTGTCTTCAGGAGGTGCAGTTGCCAGTGGCTTCGCCCGTGAGATTTTTGGTGAAGGGGCAGGCTTTGAAGCTTTAGGCTTCTTCGGCTTCTTTGTCTTCGGCGCTGCAGGCGCTTCATCTGATTCAGCGTTAGCTGCAGGCTCATTCACTGCAGTCCCTTGAACCAAGATGTGGGTGATGAGGCCTTCAAGGTTGTAGAAAGGACCGATGACATTGGGTTCTGCATCTTGTGTGCCATCAGCCCTTGGAGCTGAGGGACCAGGGTTGAAGTCTAGTCCCAATGTCTTCTTGTTTTGCTTTGCTAAGTTCTGGGCAAACTGGAAGTTGCACTTGAACAGATTATCGTCACGACACCATAGTAGTGACGATGGGTGTGCATCAGCAGGCTGTGGCCCACGGACCATGCAGGGATAGAAGCCCTGTTCAATGGCTTCATCTCTGGACCTGGGTAGAAGATTCTTGTATAGGATGTCTCCCCATGGTCTCTTGATGGCATTTTTCTCAGCATATTCCTGGGTTACAAATCGGTATTTGAACCATTGTTCTGCCCAATATCTTTGAATCCATTGGATTCAGATCTTGCGCTGATTGTAGACCTCTTCAGGATCTGTCTTGTACAGTTCTGAGAGGTCATCCGGCAGATCTCTGGATGTTTCTCCGTGACGCTTTCTGCCACCCTTCCTTGTTGTTTTCTCTGAAGCGATATACTTTAAACTGAAAGGCTTCAACACATTCAAAGGCTTCAAAGGTTTTTGCTTGCTGGCCAAACAGGAACTGGCTTCGGGAGAATTTATGTGATGCTGTAAGAATTCTGCAAATGAATGCAGACTATGAGAACCAAAGGATTCTCCCATGGACATGTACCTGTGACAGCATTAAGGTGCGAGGGAAGGGGAAGAGGTCATATGCATTCTCAGAAGATTTTGAAGGTAAATCAGTTTAGAAGACATTGACCTCATCGTGCGAAGACATTCACTCATAGATAAGGAGTTGGTTCCAGATTTGTACGAATCCACAGATTAGTACAAGTGAGGAATCTAACTACTTTGTGAAGCACAAGTGAATATACTAGGCATGTTATGAGATGCAGTATGAGAGAGATCTAATTTGTGTGAATAGAAACTGCTTGTGGTAGAAAGTGACAAAGCCATAGGATCAACGGTGCTGTAAAAAGGAAGTTTTATTTACCACACTAAGAACTGCTAGACGGAGTGGAAGATGAGGCCGAGCAGTTCGATCTTCCATGCCCTAACTTGGCGACGGAGGACACCTACGGCGACGGCGGAGAGGACGATGTCCGCGGTCGGCGTGAAGACGGCGTCGGAGAGGTTGCGGCAGCTAAGCGCTTCGTCGCTGGTGTCGTCGAGGGCTAGCGGTGGCGCTAGGGTTCGTGCGAGAGTGGAAGAAGAGATAATGACCACTGTGAAGTGTGTATTTATAGGCACAGGGGAGGCACTGCGTTGTTACACAGGTGTCCCTGGCGATTCGCATCTGAGGAACACTTGGCCATTATGCGGAATTTTGGGGTTTGTTCCACGTCCCACGCACGCCTGGATTGTCGGGTGGTCGTTCCTACTTCTCCGGGTTTCATGTGGAGGAATGAGCATTGAAAACAAACTTAATGGTTGTCTCTGTATCTTCTGCTGACAAGGACGCAGAGAAGACATTCGACAGTTTCAATGGAATGCATATGATTTGGAGAGATAGAATTTGAGATAGAAAGCATAGAGAGGTTAGGGTCCGATCACATTCACTTAGTTCAAAAGATTCAACAAGAAGACATAGCTATAAGTGAATGTTGTAGAGGACAGAACACTAGTAGATATATATATATCTATATAATCAATATAGTGAAGATAATCATGAAGATATGTTGAGATTGAAGCCAAGCTAAATGTGAAGACATAGCAAATGTAACGCCATGAGTGAAACACTTCAAAATAGAACATTTGGTGGTGGCGTTACCCACCGTATAGGAAGTATTAGACCCAGACACGGCGCACAATTATCGTGGCACTCCGAAGTCAAATTCCACATTAATGTATTCACACTTAGAATGTATGTCTTCATTGATTGAAGATATACTTTACTTTGTGTGTTGCACATCTAAGTCATCAATATGCATAAGGGTTAGGATGTGTGCCTGATCACAGGACATTTGAGGATTCCAGGATATTTAGCTCACACCCTAACTTGCAAAATCTCTTCCCATCCAAGGGCTTGGTGAAGATATCTGCCAATTGCTCTAAAGTGTTGACGTGTATGATATCAATATCTTCCTTCACAACATGATCTTTGAGAAAGTGATGACGAATTTCAATGTGCTTTGTCTTCGAGTGCTGAACTAGGTTGTTGGCAATCTTGATGGCGCTTTCGTTGTCGCAGTAAAGTGGCACTTGCTTCAGATGAATGCCATAGTCCTTGAGTGTTTGCTTCATCCATAGAAGCTGAGCGCAGCAAGATCCAGCAGCAATGTATTCAGATTCAGCAGTGGAGAGAGATACACAGTTCTGCTTCTTTGAAGACCAACATACAAGTGATCGTCCCAGAAAGTGACATGTGCCTGATGTAGACTTGCGATCAACTTTGTCACTAGCATAATCAGCATCCAAGAATCCAACCAGATCAAACTCTGAGCCCTTTGGATACCATAATCCTAGAGTTGGGGTGTGAGCCAAATATCAAAGAATTCGCTTCACAGCTAAGTGATGCGACTCCTTTGCTGCCGCTTGAAATCGAGCACACATGCAAACACTAAGCATAATATCTGGCCTAGATGCACATAGATAAAGTAAAGAACCAATCATGGAGCGGTATACCTTTTGATCGAACTCTTTACCATTGTCGTCGGGTCCCAGATGATGTTTGGCTGGCATTGGTGTCGTGAAGCCTTTGCAATCTTGCATACCGAACTTCTTCAGGCAATCTTTGAGATACTTCTCTTGAGATATGAAGATGTCGTTGCGTTGTTGTCATATTTGAAGACCGAGGAAGAACTTCAGCTCTCCCATCATAGACATCTGATATTGCTCTTGCATCATATATCCAAACTCTTCACTGTACTTCTGATTGGTGCAGCCGAAGATAATGTCATCCACATATATTTGGCACACAAATAGTTCACCATCATATGTCTTCGTGAAGAGAGTGGGGTCTAGGGAACTAGGTATGAAGCCTTTGCTCTTCAGGAAGTATTTGAGTGTGTCATACCAGGCCTGAGGGGCTTGTTTGAGGCCATACAGAGCCTTGTTGAGCTTGTAAACCATGTCAGGATGTTTTGGATCTTCAAAGCCAGGCGGTTGTGCAACATACACCTCTTCTTCAATCTTGCCATTAAGAAAAGCACTCTTCACATCCATTTGATATAGAAGTATGTTATGATGATTTGCATATGCCAGCAGTATGCGTATGGCTTCAAGTCTAGCCACAGGAGCAAATGTTTCATCGAAGTCAATGCCTTCCACCTGAGTATATCCTTGAGCAACGAGACGAGCTTTGTTTCTGACAACCTGACCATGCTCATCTTGCTTGTTGCGGTATATCCATTTGGTGCCTATTATATTTTGCTTCCGTGGATCAGGACGCTTAACCAGTTCCCATACATTATTCAGCTCAAACTGATGAAGCTCTTCTTGCATAGCTTGAATCCATTCAGGTTCCATGAAGGCTTCTTCAACTTTCTTGGGTTCTGTTATTGAGACGAATGTGAAGTGCCCACAGAAATTTGCTAGCTGAGTTGCCCTTGAACGAGTGAGTGGACCGGGTGCATTGATGCTATCAATTATTCTTTCAATCTGCACTTCATTGGCAACGCGAGGATGTATAGGGCGAAGATTTTGCTCTTGCTGGTCATTGTCGTTGTTAGAAGGAATGTCTTCAGGCTGAGCATTGTATTCATGTTGATCAGGTGCTGAGATGATGAGTTCTTCTTCAGGATGAGCTTCAGAAGGTATAATTTCTCCAGTTCCCATTAGCTTGATTGATTCACTGGATGGAACTTCATCTAGCACATTTGGCAGTTGCTCTCTTTGTGAACCATTGGTCTCATCGAACCGCACATCCACTGTTTCAACCACTTTGTAATGAAAGAGATTGAAGACTCTGTAGGAGTGCGAATCCTTTCCATATCCAGGCATAAAACCCTCATGTGCTTTTGGTGCAAACTTTGAGGTGTGATGTGGGTCCTTGATCCAGCACCTTGCGCCAAATAATCTGAAGTAACTGACATTTGGCTTCTTGCCAGTAAGGATCTCATAAGATGTCTTGTTCAGAAGCTTGTGAAGATAAACACGATTGATTGTATGGCATGCAGTATCAATGGCTTCAGGCCAGAATTTTCTTGGAGTCTTGTATTAATCTAGCATCGTTCTGGCCATCTCAATGAGTGTTCTGTTCTTGCGTTCGACGACGCCATTCTGCTGTGGCGTGTACGGAGCCGAGAATTCATATGTGATGCCCAAGGTATCAAGATATGTATCAAGGCCAGTGTTCTTGAATTCAGTGCCATTGTCACTTCTGATGTGCTTTATCTTGGCACCATAATTGTTCATAGCTCGATTTGCGAAGCGTCTGAAGACATCCTGCACTTCAGTCTTGTAAAGGATTATGTGCACCCAAGTATATCTAGAATAATCATCAACAATGACAAAGCCATAGAGACAAGCAGTAGTAGTAAGAGTTGAGTAATGAGTGGGACCAAAAAGATCCATGTGAAGCAGTTCGAAGGGTCGACTAGTGGTCATGATTGTCTTCAAGGGATGTTTGGCCCTCGTCATCTTCCCTGCTTCACAGGCACCGCACAAGTGATCTTTCTTGAACTTGACGCCCTCGATGCCTATGATATGCTTCTTCTTTGCAAGGGTGTGGAGGTTCCTCATGCCATCATGCCCTAGCCTCCGATGCCAGAGCCAGCATTCTGAAGCTTTTGCTAGAAGACATACGGCAAGCTGTGGTCCTGCTGAGAAATCTACCACGTACAAATCATCTTTTCGATACCCTTCAAATACTAGAGACTTGTCAGATTCCATTGGTACAAGGCAACGATATTTTCCAAATATTACGATCAAGTTCAAATCGCAAAAGCATTGAGACAGACATTAAGTTGAAGCCAAGGGATTCAACAAGCATGACTTTATCCATGTGTTGATCTCTTGAGATTGCAACTCTACCTAGACCCAATACCTTACTTTTACCAATGTCAGCAAATGTGATGTGGCTCTTGTCGGATGGACGTAAAGTTGAGTCCATTAGAAGGCTTCTTTTGCCAGTCATGTGATTTGTACACCCACTATCAATAATCCATTCTGAAGACGCTGGTGTCGTACCCTACAGTGCAGTTAGGGGGATAGGCTTCACCAAGAACATTGTGAAGCAAAAACATTTGACGAACTAGTGGGTTATGAAAGCTTTGATCCAGATTAGGACTAATAGGGAGAGTAGCAAGCGATTCAGGAACGAAGTACATAGTAAGACCATTCGGGCATTTGATCTTGCACCCTACAAGATGTTTAAGGTCCCCAGCAATAGCGTCATATGATTTTGGTTTTCTGCTGGAGACCTTTCCTTGCAAAAGAGAGTTAAGCTTTCTTAGCCACCCACATCTTCAAGGGTGGATTAGAAGCAATAAGTCTAAATGCAGCATCTGAGAATTTTGGCTTTGGAGCCCTAGCAAACAGTCTTGCAGGCGGACAATAGTACTCATAAGAATAAGCAGAATAGTTCTTGGTCTTATGAACATGACGGTTTGACGAACCGCTTCATATTCATATGTCTAAGTATGGTTTCCCTGCAAAACATTTGCGTTAGTGCGACTCAGATGAGTCATCTGTCTGTATGAAGCCTTTGGACCATATGAAGCCTTTGGTCTGAGGTTTGTCTTCTTCACGTGAGGTGTCATGATGACATTCACAGGAAGATTCTCCAGACACCTCTTCGGAACCCAGATCTTCTTCATAGGCGGTCCATTCCTGCAGTTAGTACCAATGTACCTGGCAAACACTTCACCATTCTGATTCTTAAACAGTATATAGTTTGCATCAAAGGATTCATCAATGATAATGGGGTTAGCACAAGTGAAGCCAGATAGATTGGATGGATATGCTGAAGGTTCCTTTGCAGCAACCCACATGGTTTTGGGGTACTGCTCAGGTTTCCAGTAAGAGCCATCAGCATTCATTTTCCTTACGAACCCAATACCCTCTTTCCTTGGGTTTCGTTTCAGAATCTGCTTTTTGAGGACATCACATAGTGTCTGATGCCCTTTAAGACTTTTGTACATCCCTGTTTCAAGCAATGTCTTCAACCTAGCATTCTCATCAGCAATAGCGGTGGTGTCCTCAGCAGAGGGGTTAGTTACCACATCAACAGTTGAAGATATTGCAACAGCAGTAGCAGTAGAACATTCAGCAACAGAAGTAGCATTATCACGCTCAATGCATTTAAGACATGGTGGTTCAAATCCTTCCTGAGCGGTACTGATCTGTTTGGTGCGAAGTGACTCGCTTTCCTTTTGAAGATCTTCATGAGCCGCTCTCAATTTCTCAAGATCTTGCTTCCTTTGAAGATAATCATAGGAAAGCTTTTCATGAGTTGTTGAGAGAGTTTCATGACAACTTTCAAGTTCCTGATACTTAACGTGAAGATTTTTTATGTCTTCAATTAAGGATTCAGATCGAGTCATTTCAGCACCTAACAGATCATCGCTTCTGTCTAATAGTTTTTGAATATGTTCCATAGCTTTCTGTTGTTCAGTTGCAATTTTAGCAAGTGTTTTGTAGCTGGGTTTTGAACCACAATCAGAGTCATCGTCACTAGATGTTTGATAGTGAGTAGTGCGTGTGTGTACCTTGGCACCGCGTGCCCTGAAGCAGTAGGTAGAAGCGGAGTAGTCCTTGTCATTTGCATCGGTGTCTGTGATGAAGTCATTGTCTTCAGTGTTGAAGATGGACTTGGCAACGTATGCTGTAGCCAGACTTGCGACGCCTGAATCGGACTCCTCCGCAGACTCCACCTCCGCCTCCTCAGAAGCAGACTCCTCCTCTGAATCCATTTCCTTGCCAACAGTTGCACGTGCCTTGCCAGATGAGCTCTTCTTGTGTGATGAAGACTTTGAGGAAGACTTGGAAGAAGACTTTGAGTATTTCTTCCTCTTCTTGTCATCAGAGTCATATTCCTTCCTCTTCTTCTTCTTTTTGTTCTCATTGTCCCACTGTGGACACTCAGAAATGAAGTGGCCAAGTTTCTTGCACTTGTGACATGTTTTCTTCTTGTAGTCATGAGCAGAAGCTTCATCATTCCTTGATCTTGATCGGGAAGACTTTCTGAAGCCTTTCTTCTTGGTGAATTTTTGGAACTTCTTGACAAGCATAGCAAGTTCCCTTCCAATGTCTTCAGGATCATCAGAACTGCTGTCAGATTCTTCTTCAGATGGGGAGACAACTTTTGCCTTCAAGGCACGAGTTCGCCCATAGTTTGGACCGTAGATATCTCTTTTCTCAGAAAGCTGAAACTCATGTGTGTTGAGCCTCTCAAGTATGTCAGATGGATCGAGTATCTTGAAATCAGGACGTTCTTGAATCATCAGGGCTAGGGTGTCAAACGAACTATCAAGTGATCTCAGTAGTGTCTTGACGACTTCATGTTTGGTGATCTCAGTAGCGCCGAGGGCTTGAAGCTCATTCGTGATGTCAGTGAGTCGGTCAAATGTGAGCTGGACATTCTCATTGTCATTTTGCTTGAAGCGGTTGAAGAGGTTGCGAAGGACACTGATTCTCTGATCTCTCTGGGTTGAGACTTCTTCATTGACCTTGGAGAGCCAGTCCCAGACCAGCTTAGATGTCTTCAAAGCACTCACACGGCCATATTGTCCTTTGGTCAGATGACCACAGATGATATTTTTGGCAGTAGAGTCCAGTTGAACGAATTTCTTGACATCAGCAGCAGTGACACATTCTCCAGCCTTGGGAATGCCGTTCTCGACGACATACCATAAGTCGACGTCAATGGCTTCAAGATGCATGCGCATCTTATTCTTCCAGTAGGGATATTCAGTTCCATCGAAGACGGGGCACGCAGCGGAGACTTTAATTATCCCTGCAGTCGACATAGCTAAAACTCCAGGTGGTTAAACCGAATCACACAGAACAAGGGAGCACCTTTCTCTGATACCAATTGAAAGTGCGTTATATCGACTAGAGGGGGGGTGAATAGGCGATTTTTAAGAAAGTCTTCAAAACATGGAAGTTATGAAGACAAACATAGAATTAAACCTATTACCCTGCAGCGGAAGGTAGACTACACTAGGCAAGCCATAGTCAAGTATTCAATAGTGAAAGCACAATGACTAATAGCAGCAATGTAGTAAGGATCAGGTAGGAAGATATTGTGAACCCACACAGAACATGTAGTCACTCAGTGAAGACAAAAGATAGTGCGAACATATAATGACTTCACAAGGAGTAACAGTAAGTAAAGGGAAGGGAAGATGGAACCAGTGACTCGCTGAAGACAATGATTTGTTGGACCAGTTCTAGTTGTTGTGACAACTGTACGTCTGGTTAGGGGCGGCTAGGTATTTAAACCTTAGGACACACAGTCCCGGACACCCAGTCCTGAACACGCAGCTCAGGACACCCAGTCCTCACCGTATTCCCCTTGAGCTAAGGTCACACAGACCTCGCCCAATCACTCTGGTAAGTCTTCAAGGTAGACTCCCAAACCTTCACAGACTTCGTTCACCGGCAATCCACAATGTCTCTTGGATGCTCAGAACGCGACGCCTAACCGGCTGGAGGATGCACAGTCCTCAAGTGTAATAAGTCTTCAGATCACACAGACAAGAAGACTTAAGTGATGCCTAATTCTCTTTGGCTCTGGGTGGTTAGGGCTTTATCCTCGCAAGGAATTCTCTCTCAAAGGCTTCGAGGTGGGTTGCTCTCAAACGACAAAAGCCGTATTCTCAATCTGAGCAGCCAACCGTTTATGGTTGTAGGGGGTGGGCTATTTATAGCCACTTGGCAACCCGACCTGATTTGTCTGAAATGACCCTGGGTCACTAAGGAACTGACATGTGTTCCAACGGTCAGATTTCAAACTCACACGGCAACTTTACTTGGGCTGCAAGCAAAGCTGACTTGTCCGACTCTGGACAAGATTCGCTCTCATAGTCTTCACTCGAAGACATAGGTTTTGGTTAGGCATCACTACAGTCATTCTGACTGGTTCTCTTGGACCCCACTTAACAGTATGGTGGTTCCTATGACTCAACACAAAAGAAAGAGAACTACAAAAGATCTAAGTCTTCGAGCTCCATAGGCTTCATGTGGTGTCTTCTCTTGTCATAGTCTTCAATGTGAATATCTTCATATACCACCTTTGACTTCAATGTCTTCATACATTTTTAGGGGTCATCTCTGGTAGGAAAACCGAATCAATGAGGGACTTCTACTTTTGTTATCCTGCAATTCTCACAAACACATTAGTCCCTCAACTAGGTTTGTCATCAATACTCCAAAAGCAACTAGGGGTGGCACTAGATGCACTTACACGTGCGCGCCGCGGGCACGCGCCCCTGTCCTCCTGGCGAGAGGAGAGGGACGACTGGCGTGGCCAGTCAGCTGGGCCGAACTGCTGGGCCAGCTGGTAAGTGGCCCAAGTAACCCTTTCCCCCCTTTTATTTCTGTTTTCTATTTTCCGCCTGTTTGCTTTTATTTAGTAGGGGTACTAAACCAATTTATTTGCTTCTGTAAATTATTGTATGGACTAGAGATATTATTCTAGAGCCCCACAATAATTTCAAAAATTATTGGGCATGTATTTCTTTTATAACAGAAATAAAGCCAATTCAAATACATTATGATTTAATTCAAATGCCCAAAATAAATATTTATGTGACTCCAAAAATATTGGTTTGAATTTTACCTCCTACCAATATTTTCTCAGAGTAACAGGAACATTTCCTTGGACTCATTTGATGAGAGTTAAATGTTGATTATTTTTGAATTGGTTTCTGAGGGTTTCAACAAACCTCAATTCAACTTTCAGAAATTTTGGCCATGATGCATGAGTGCAGATGCAACTATTCCACTCGGGTATTCTAGGGCTGTGACAACACATTAGCCCAAATTATAATCAATGTTCTATATATTATAAGTAGTACTAGCAAGATTCCCAGGCGTTCAAGGGAACATCAACATGATGAAGGGGAGGCCTTATTTGCAAATATGGAGAGGGGTGTGGGTATTTTTTTTCAAAATTGCCATAGTTTCCTTCCGATCCGTTATATATAAATCGGATGGCCTATATTGCAGGATGGCGGGCACACCATCATCAACAACTCTGTTTTTTATAAGAGAAGAGTAAACTATATTATATGTAGTATAACATATTCATAACCACACCATGTGTATCACCGTTATATATATTCACACATGCGTCAGTTTAAAACACTATGATAAATTCTTCAAATATCTGAATTCACTTTTTATAATGAATTATGATCTCTATTTGTCTTTTACACCCACACAATCCTCTTATCTTTGTAGCTAGCGCTAACTTTCTCTCGTGCATGCACACGCCCACATCCCTCTGAACCTCCTTCGGCATTCTCTAGCTCCATTGTGCAAATTCGTCTTTTCACTTTAGGTCATTCACCCACGGTGTGTGTAGGCTCCCCAGCTCCTTCTTTATGCCACACATCGATTGATATGCCTCTCTAGCCAGGTGTGCCTACCACAAACACAAGATTCCCCTCTTCTCTTCTCACCTTCCATGCCTCACTCCCACCACTCTTTTCATCGATCTTGTACTCGCACACTCCTTCCCCCTTGATATAGTATGCCTCTCGCACCACCTCCTAGATGTATCACTCTCTCTTTATCCTTCTCCTCGGGCCTTATTTGCTTTCTAACGCATGCATGCATGTATACCGATTGATTTCCCTACATATACCTAGGTCGACTTTAACTATTTCCCCCCCCCCACCCATCGATCGACTTTAACACTGTAGCTACAATAAAACGCTACAGTCAACTAAGGTGCCTGGGTCTTGCCCCAGTTCGCCTGGGGCCTGGCCCATTCCTAGGTCCGCCACTGTCTCCCACCATTTGTTAGAAGCAACTCCACTACCACCCCCTCCAACACTCTAGCTCTGTCTCTCTCCTAACCTTATTCCTCTCCTACACATATGCATGGATTCCAATCGATGTCCCTTAATACATAAGGTAGGCCTCTCTCCTCCTCCACACATATACCAGTCATTGTACCTCTATAATTAATTAGGCCTCCCCCACCACCACACACCGATAGTCGAGCGTTGCAGGTAGGTGTCCATGCCACAGAGACAAACTGCACTTGTCCCCTCTTACGTTCCAGTAGGCCAGCCACTCTATATCTTTGACGTGGGCACACACAAATTCGATGGCACTCTTTATCGATCATGCGCGCGCACACACACACACATCATCATCATCCCTCTCTTCGATTCTATGGATACCTCAAGCCAATGATACCTCCACTCTCTTCTCGTGGATCGCCCCCTCTATATATATGATATATCTAGGACTCTATTTCACACACATTGCATATGTTACATTTTTTGATTGACCTCCACCCCCCAAAAACACTCACGAACCCACACACTATATCTCTCTACGTTTGTATCTCTCTCACACAACCCCACGTAGGTGGTGTACGTACACGAAGAGAATAGGTGTACGTACTCACGCTCCGTGCCCAGCCACACCCGCGCGGGTACACGATGGAGCTCATTTCTGTACGAAAATGGCAGCCCATGTGCTAATTTGAACGCGTGTAGCAGTTGTTTACCTACGGAGGTCGTGTACCATGCGTGCACGAAACACAGTTCTACTTGATGCATTGGCGCATTATTTTTAAATAAAGTTATATCGCTCAGTGGCACGTACACGGAATATAAAATGATTTTTATGGAGAAAAAGGTAGTCCGCTCCACTATATACAATGGACCCTGCCTGCCTAGGTTCGTCTCTCTTTAGAGTATCTCACACAAGGCGGCGGTGGCCTCTCTCTCTCCCACCGTTGGTCACTGATCCGACCGCATCCTGTCCGCCGACGGAAAGGGAGGATGTGCATATTTTCTCCGTTTGACGGCGCCGAGGGAGCACGTCCCGATCTGCGGTACCCGGCATTCTCTCTGACCAAGCTCCAGCATGGTAGGGCCTACGCCACCTGCTCGCTGCCGCAGTATGGGCAGACCCCGCCCGCCACCGCTCACCTAGTTACATCCAAATGACCCCCAGGTATCCCCTCTGGCCTTGCTCCACTAGCCATCTTCCCACGTCGCTGCATGTGGATCTTCCATAGTTCTTTGCCCAAAACGTAGCTCGACCGGCGTACCTTCCATATTGCAATCTCGTCCTCACACCGTTTTAGACAAACACAACTGTTGTCGTGGAATAATTACGTCAGATGTCCTAGTGTGAGGACTTAGTCGTGAGGCCAACGCATCTACGCGGTAGCTTGAAGGGGTTGGTCAGAATCGAGAGACGTGAGGCGGATCAACACATAAGATGAGGATTTAGACAGCTTTGGGCCCCGGGAAACATCATCCGGTAATAGCCCTACATGTTGTTTGAGGTTAGATCTCATTATGCTCGTGAGGGAATCGCCGTAAATCGGCGCTCCTAGCTGTGTCTAGCCCTAGAGATTATCTTCTTGCTTATTGTCCATCCCTCTTTGGGGAGCCCTGCCCCTCCTTAAATAAGTTAGAGGGGCGGGTTACATGTGGATTCCTATTAGGATTAGGACTAGTCTACCTTCTAATACAAACCGGATATAAGTCCGGGTCTTAACTCCTTGTAAGGTAAATATTCCTCACGCCTTTCCTCTTAAACCGGCCCACCATTAACATAAACCGGATTTCTGGGCCTTGGGCCTTGTCATCCGTCTGTCCCGCCCGCCGGGTTACCAGTGAGTCATAATGTTTAAACAGGTTGCTTGTAAACCGTCTGGTCTGTGCGGGTCGCCAGTGAATCGCCAAGTCCGGCCGGGTTATACTTCCAGCCGGGTTACGCCGCGGGGTATATCCCCGACATTAGCCCCCATGTTTAGCTTGGATTTATCCATGGTAAACTTCTACTACAAAATAAACACAAGAACAAATTTGACAGGTTGTACTCCGGGTTAAGAATTCTTGTAAACCGGCACATGAACATCCTTTAGTCCTTGTCATTTCCTTCTTCTAGAAAACCCGGGTCAATGAGCCAGCTTCATAATCAATTTGCTGACATTGGTTTGTCACAAAGAAATATTATGAAGAATAACTCCTTTGACTCAACTCCCATTGCTTTAACAGAAATATTGGTCCTTGAAATACTCATCTGATCTTCAGCCGGTTTAAGAATGTAGAACTTGTCGGTTTATCATTGCAAAAATTGCCGGTTTATAAATATTGATGGCACCGGGTCATAATTGTAGTTTAACATCAAGCTTGAAAATATACCTCTTATGTGCCTGTCAATTGTAGC
This sequence comes from Triticum aestivum, assembly GCF_018294505.1. Taxonomy (NCBI): domain Eukaryota; kingdom Viridiplantae; phylum Streptophyta; class Magnoliopsida; order Poales; family Poaceae; genus Triticum; species Triticum aestivum. Next base: position 173,016,029 of record NC_057806.1, read on the forward strand.
CCCCAAATCTTAAGAAGGGAACATAGTAATAACTTAAGACTTGCTTCAATATGAATGTCACAAGCTTGAAGTAATCCAATTTGTTCATCTCAATCACCGGTCATAAAATGAGTATTCCATATATGTAGCCCCCAAGTGTCGGGTTGTCATGCTTGCAGCAACCTGGGACTTCTAATTACCTTATGCTTATAAAAACTTCAATCAGTGTAGCCCCCATGGGCCGGCTCAGTAAGATAATATTGAGCTGGGACTTTATATATACTTCATTGAAAATAACATCATCTGATGTAACCCCCATCTTGGGGCTTCAACCCACGTCCACAAGGTTCAGAGCTTCGTGCTTTACCAACTGAGCAGTGGATCCTTCAAGGTTTGAACCGTGCGTCATGGTAACAGGTCCTCTTCGGCAACCTTTAACTTTTTGCAAGAGATAAATTCTTCTTGAACCGGTATTTTGAACCAGATATTGAGAGCGTCAGAGCTTTGTGGGAGACATATTTCCCTTGAACCGGATTGTAAACCGGAATCTTCATTTTCAGCCAGAAATTTTTTGACGGCCTTTTAAACTCGAACTTGCGAGAACTTAATTCTTTTTGAACCGGAAATTCTTAAACCGGATTTGAGAGCTTCAGTGAGACTGACTTCCCTTGAGCCCTATTTTAAACCGGAATCCTTCCTGATGACCCGGAACTTCTTCATTGAGCCGGGATTTTGTAACTGTCATATACTTTCTAAGCCAGAAATTTTCTGACGGCCTTTAAATTTTCATCAATATAACAGTAGCCTCCGGAACTGAGTTATCTTCCCCTCCATCGTCCTCGGGTTCTTAAATTTGCTGAAACTGACGATATTTGCTGAGTCATGTCATCGTAGCCCCCGAGTCTCAAGGTGACTCGATGAGTTGGCTTGAGATTCTCCATATTTGTGAAGGAAATATGACCTATAGGCAATAATAAAGCTATTATTTATTTCCTTATATCATGATAAATGTTTATTATTCATGCTAGAATTGTATTAACCGGAAACATAATACATGTGTGAATACATAGACAAACAGAGTGTCACTAGTATGCCTCTACTTGACTAGCTCGTTGATCAAAGATGGTTATGTTTCCTAACCATAGACATGAGTTGTCATTTGATTAACGGGATCACATCATTAGGAGAATGATGTGATTGACTTGACCCATTCCGTTAGCATAGCACTTGATCGTTTAGTTTGTTGCTATTGCTTTCTTCATGACTTATACATGTTCCTATGACTATGAGATTATGCAACTCCCGTTTATCGGAGGAACACTTTGTGTGCCACCAAACGTCACAACGTAACTGGGTGATTATAAAGGTTCTCTATAGGTGTCTCCGAAGGTACTTGTTGGGTTGGCGTATTTCGAGATTAGGATTTTTCACTCCGATTGTCGGAGAGGTATCTCTGGGCCCTCTCAGTAATGCACATCACTTAAGCCTTGCAAGCATTGCAACTAATGAGTTAGTTGCAGGATGATGTATTACGGAACGAGTAAAGAGACTTGCCGGTAACGAGATTGAACTAGGTATTGAGATACCGACGATCGAATCTCGGGCAAGTAACATACCGATGACAAACGGAACAACGTATGTTGTTATGCGGTCTGACCGATAAAGATCTTCGTAGAATATGTGGGAGCCAATATGAGCATCCAGGTTCTGCTATTGGTTATTGACCGGAGACGTGTCTCAGTCATGTCTACATTGTTCTCGAACCCGTAGGGTCCGCACGCTTAAGGTTTCGATGACAGTTTATGAGTTTTGATGTACCGAAGGAGTTCGGAGTCCCGGATGAGATCGGGGACATGACGAGGAGTCTCGAAATGGTCGAGACGTAAAGATCGATATATTGGACGACTATATTCGGACATCGGAAAGGTTCTGAGTGATTCGGGTATTTTTCGGAGTACCGGAGAGTTACGGCAATACGTATTGGGCCTTATTGGGCCATACGGGAAAGAAGGAAAAGGGCCTCAAGGGTGGCCGCACCCCTCCCCTTGGTCTGGTCTGAATTGGATTAGGGAAGGGGGGCGCCCCCTTCCTTCCTTCTCCTTTTCCCTTCCTCTTTTCCTATTCCATATGGGAGGTGGAATCCTACTAGGACTAGGGAGTCCTAGTAGGACTCCACACTTGGTGTGCCCCCTCCTAGGGCCGGCCTCCTCCTCCCTTGCTCCTTTATATAGGGGTGTAGGGGGGCACCCAAAAGACACAATAATTGATCATTGATCTCTTAGCCGTGTGCGGTGCCCCCTTCCACCATAATCCTCGATAATATTGTAGCGGTGCTTAGGCGAAGTCCTGCGACAGTAGAACATCAACATCGTCACCACGCCGTCGTGCTGATGGAACTCTTCCCCGACATTCTGTTGGATCAGAGTCCGGGGATCGTTATCGAGCTGAACATGTGCAGAACTCGGAGGTGCCGTACGTTCGGTACTTGGATCGGTCGGATCGTGAAGACGTACGACTACATCAACCGCGTTGTCATAACGCTTCCGCTTTCGGTCTACGAGGGTACGTGGACAACACTCTCCCCTCTCGTTGCTATACATCACCATGATCTTGCATGTGCGTAGGAAATTTTTGAAATTACTACGTTCCCCAACAATTTGACCGTGATACAAACCGGCATAAGTTGTATATCATTGGTGTTGATAGCACGATGTGAATCCACAGAAGGTTGAGGTGACTGCGGCGGGTTATAAATGATCCCGTATGAGCCATGTCAGCAACTCGGCCAATGGTTCCTTCGAACTGGCTATTTGAAGTTTAACCAAACCGTAGTGGCGGCGACTTGTGTGCCTGCCCATTGAGCCACCCAGTGCAGACGGCGATTGATAGTATATGATAATTTGCCTCCATTTTGTTGAAAGAAAACCGGGCTACCCAAGTTGTCACTTGCTCATAATCAATAAACAACTCATGCAGACAAGTGCGGCCCGGTATGTTGATGTAGACCAGGCCACAAGAGACGAACGACAAGGACGACTGCAACATCACAGGCTGCACAGATAGTTGAGTCGGCTGCGGTGTTATAAGTCGGCGTGGACGGGCGAGTTAGCCACATCATGCTGATATAAACTGATCTATAGAATGGCGGCTTGTACATATATTCACCGAGCTTGATGGTATGGTCAGATGCTAGCGCATTATAATGGTGGCGCGAGCTATACATGTTGGGGAACGTAGCAGAAATTCAAAGTTTTCCTACGTGTCACCAAGATCAATCTATGGAGTCATCTAGCAACGAGGGAGGAGTGGATCTACATACCCTTGTAGATCGCGCGCGGAAGCGTTCAAGAGAATGGGGTTGATGGAGTTGTACTCGTCGTGATTCAAATCACCGATGATCCTAGCACCGAACGGACGGCACCTCCGCGTTCAACACACGTACGGAGCAGCGACGTCTCCTCCTTCTTGATCCAGCAAGGGGGGAGGAGAGGTTGATGGACATGGCTCCAGCAGCAGCACGACGGCGTGGTGGTGATGGAGCTGTAGTACTCACACAGGGCTTCGCTAAGCTCTATGGAGGAGGAGGATGTGTTGGAGAGGGAGAGGGAGGCACCAAAGGCGTGGCTTGAGAGGCCCTCCTTCCCCCACTATATATAGGGAGCCTAGTGGGGGCGCCGGCCCTAGGAGATGCAATCTCCTAGGGGGGGCGGCGGCCAAGGGAGGAATCCCTCCTCCCCAAGGCACCTAGGAGGTGCCTTCCCCTCTTAGGACTCTTCCTTAGGGTTTCCCCCACCTTTAGGCGCATGGGCCCTAGGTGGAAGTGGCGCCCAGCCCACTTTGGGCTGGATTCCTTCCCACTTCAGCCCATGGGACCCTCCGGTATAGGTGGCCCCACCCGGTGGACCCCCGGGACCCTTCCGGTGGTCCCGGTACAATACCGGTGACCCCGAAACTTGTCCCGATGGCCGAAATAGCACCTCCTATATATAATTCTTTACCTCCGGACCATTCTGGAACTCCTCGTGATGTCCGGGATCTCATCCGGGACTCCGAACAACTTTCGGGTTACCGCATACTTATATCTCTATAACCCTAGCGTCACCGAACCTTAAGTGTGTAGACCCTACGGGTTCGGGAGACATGCAGACATGACCGAGATGACTCTCCGGTCAATAACCAACAGCGGGATCTGGATACCCATGTTGGCTCCCACATGTTCCACGATGATCTCATCGGATGAACCACGATGTCAAGGACTTAATCAATCACGTATACAATTCCCTTTGTCTATCGGTACGCTACTTGCCCGAGATTCGATCATCGGTATCCCGATACCTTGTTCAATCTCGTTACCGGCAAGTCTCTTTACTTGTTCCGTAACACATCATCCCGTGATCAACTCCTTGATCACATTGTGCACATTATGATGATGTCCTACCGAGTGGGCCCAGAGATACCTCTCCGTCACACGGAGTGACAAATCCCAGTCTCGATTCGTGCCAACCCAACAGACACTTTCGGAGATACCTGTAGTGTACCTTTATAGCCACCCAGTTACGTTGTGACGTTTGGCACACCCAAAGCACTCCTACGGTATCCGGGAGTTGCACAATCTCATGGTCTAAGGAAATGATACTTGACATTAGAAAAGCTTTAGCATACGAACTACATGATCTTGTGCTAGGCTTAGGATTGGGTCTTTGTCCATCACATCATTCTCCTAATGATGTGATCCCGTTATCAATGACATCCAATGTCCATGGTCAGGAAACCGTAACCATCTATTGATCAACGAGCTAGTCAACTAGAGGCTTACTAGGGACATGGTGTTGTCTATGTATCCACACATGTATCTGAGTTTCCTATCAATACAATTCTAGCATGGATAATAAACAATTATCATGAACAAGGAAATATAATAATAACTAATTTATTATTGCCTCTAGGGCATATTTCCAACAGTCTCCCACTTGCACTAGAGTCAATAATCCAGTTCACATCGATATGTGATTAACACTCAAGGTCACATCCCCACGTGACTAACACCCAAAGAGTTTACTAGAGTCAATAATCTAGTTCACATTACCATGTGATTAACACTCGAAGAGTTCTGGGTTTGATCATGTTATGCTTGTGAGAGATGTTATAGTCAATGGGTCTGAATCTTTCAGATCCGTATGTACTTCGGAAATCTCTATGTTATCTTGTAGATGCAGCTACTACGCTATATTTGGAGCCATTTCAAATAACTGTTCTACTTGGAGCTATTCTAAATTGTTGCTCCATTATACCTATCTAGTATCTCTACTCAGAGCTATCCAGATAGGTGTTAAGCTTGCATCGACGTAACTCTTTACGTCGAACTATTTATCACCCCCATAACCGAGAAACATATCCTTATTCCTCTAAGGATAATTTAGACCGCTATCTAGTGATCTACTCCTAGATTACCTTTGTACCCTCTTTCCAGATATGTGGCAAGGCACACATCAGGTGCGGTACTTAGCATGGCATACCGTATAGAGCCTATGACAAAAGCATAGGGGACGACATTGGTCCTTTTTCTTTCTTCTGCCGTGGTCGAGCTTTAAGTCTTAAGTTCATACCTTACAACTCAGGCAAGTGCTCCTTCTTTGACTGATCCATCTTGAACCCCTTCAAGATCATGTCAAGTTATGTGCTCATTTGAAAGTACCATTAAGCGTTTTGATCTATCCTTATAGATCTTGATGCTCAATGTTCAAGTAGCTTAATCCAGGCTTTCCATTGAAAAACACTTTCCAAATAACCCTATATGCTTTCCAGAAATTCTACATCATTTCTGATCCATAATATGTCAACAACATATACTCATCAGAAATTCTATAGTGCTCCCACTCACTTCTTTGGAAATACAAGTTTCTCATAAACTTTGTATAAACCCAAAATCTTTGATCATCTCATCAAAGCATACATTCCAACTCCGAGATGCTTACTCCAGTCCTTAGAAGGATTGCTGGAGCTTTGCATACTTATTAGCATCTTTCAGGATTGACAAAACCTTCCGGTTGTATCACATACAACCTTTCCTCAAGAAAATCATCGAGGAAACAATGTTTTGACATCCTATCTGCAAGATTTCATAAATAATGCAGTAATCGCTAATATAATTCCAACAGACTCTTAGCATCGCTACGAGTGAGAAAGTCTCGTCATAGTCAACTCCTTGAACTTGTCGGAAAAAAAAACCTTAACGAAAAGTCGAGCTTTCTTAATGGTGATACTTACCATCATTGTCCGTCTTCCTTTTAAAATCCATCTGTACTCAATAGCCTTACGACCATCGAGCCATTCTGCCAAAGTCTACACTTTGTTTTCATACATGGATCCTCTCTCGGATTTTATGGCCTCGAGCCATTTATCGGAATCCGGGCCCACCATCGCTTCTCCATGGCTCGTAGGTTCATTGTTGTCTAGCAACATGACTTCCAAGACAGGATCACGTACCACTCTGAAGTAGTACGCATCCTTGTCATCCCACGAGGTTTGGTAGTGACTTGATCTGAAGTTTCATGATCACTATCATAAGCTTCCACTTCAATTGGTGTAGGTGCCACAGGAACAACTTCCTGTGTCCTGCCACACACTAGTTGAAGAGATGGTTCAATAACCTCATCATGTCTCCACCATCTTCCCACTCAATTCTTTCGAGAGACACTTTTCCTCGAGAAAGGACCCGATTCTAGAAACAATCCCTTATTGCTTTCGGATATGAGACAGAAGGTGTACCCAACTGTTTTGGGTGTCCTATGAAGATGCATTTATCCGCTTTGGGTTCGAGCTTATCAGCTTGAAACTTTTTCACATAAGCGTCGCAGCCCCAAACTTTTAAGAAATGACTGCTTAGGTTTCTCTAAACCATAGTTCATACGGTGTCATCTCATCGGAATTACGTGGTGCCCTATTTAAAGTGAATGTGGTTGTCTCTAATGCCTAACCCATAAACTATCATGGTAATTCGATAAGAGACATCATGGTATGCATCATATCCAATAGGGTGCAATTATGATGTTCGGACACACCATCACACTATGGTGTTCCAGGCTGTATTAGTTGTGAAACAATTTCCCCAATGTCTTAATTCTGTGCCAAACTCGTAATTCAGACATTCATCTCTATGATCATATCATAGATATTTTATCCTCTTGTCACGACGATCTTTCAACTTCACCCTGAAATTACTTGAACCTTTCAATAATTCAGACTCGTGATTTATCAAGTAAATGTACTCAACATCTACTCAAATCATCAGTGAAGTAAGAACATAACGATATCCACTACACGCCTCAGCACTCATTGGACTGCACACATCAAAATGTATTTCTTCCAACAAGTTGCTTTCTAGTTCCATTTTACTGAAAACGAGGCTTTCGGTCATCTTGCCCATGTGTATGATTTGCATGTCTCAAGTGATTCGAAATCAAGTGAGTCCAAACGGTCCATTTGCATGGAGTTTCTTCATGCATATACACCAATAGACATGGTTCGCATGTCTCAAACTTTTCAAAAACGAGTGAGCCCAAAGATCCATTAACATGGAGCTTCTTCATGCGTTTTATACCGATATGACTTACGTGGCAGTGCCACAAGTAGGTGGTACTATCATTACTATCTTATATCTTTTGGCATGAACATGTGTATCACTATGATCGAGATTCAATGAACCATTCATTTTAGGTGCAAGACCATTGAAGGTATTATTCTAATAAACAGAGTATCCGTTATTCTCCTTAAATGAATAACCGTATTGCAATAGACATAATCCAATCATGTCTATGCTCAACGCAAACACCAATCTCGATGGTAGAGGGAGCGTGCGATGCTTGATCATATCAACATTGGAAACACTTCCAACACATATCGTCAGCTCACCTTTAGCTAGTCTCCGTTTATCCCGTAGCTTTTATTTCGAGTAACTAACACTTAGCAACCGAACCGGTATCTAATACCCTGGTGCTACTAGGAGTACTAGTAAAGTACACATTAACATAATACATCCAATATACTTCTATCGACCTTGCCAGCCTTCTTATCTACCAAGTATCTAGGGTAATTCTGCTCCAGTGGCTGTTCCCCTTATTACAGAAGCACTTAGTCTTGGGTTTGGGTTCAACCTTGGGTTTCTTCACTAGAGCAGCAGCTGATTTGCCGTTTCATGAAGCATCCCTTTTTGCCCTTGCCCTTCTTGAAACTAGTGGTTTCACCAACCATCAACAATTGATGCTCCTTCTTGATCTCTACTTTTGTGGTGTCAAACATCGCGAATATCTCAAGGATCATCATATATGTCCCTGATATATTATAGTTCATCACGAAGCTCAAGCAGCTTGGTGGTAATGACTTCGGAGAAACATCACTATCTTATCCAGAAGATCAACTCCCACTCGATTCAAATGATTGTTGTACTCAGACAATCTGAGCACAAGCTCAACAATTGAGCTTTTCTCCCTTAGTTTGCAGGCTCAGGAAAAAACATCGGAGGTCTTATACCTCTTGACGTGGGCACGAGCCTGAAATCCCAATTTCATCCCTCGAAACATCTCATATGTTTCGCGACGTTTTAACACGTCTTCGGTGCCTCAACTCTAAACCGTTTAACTGAACTATCACGTAGTTATCAAAATGTGTATGTCAGATGTTCACAACATCCACAGACAACGTTCGAGGTTCAGCACACTGAGCGGTGCATTAAGGACATAAGCCTTCTATGAAGCAATGAGGACAATCCTCAGTTTACGGACCTAGTTCGCATAATTGCTACTATCAACTTTCAACTAAATTTTCTCTAGGAACATAACTAAACAGTAGAACTGAAGCGCGAGCTACGACATAATTTGCGAAGACCTTTTGACTATGTTCAGGATAATTAAGTTCATCTTATGAACTCCCACTCAGATACACATCCCTCCAGTCATCTAAGTGATTACATGATCCGAGTCAACTAGGCCGTGTCCGATCATCACGTGAGACGGACTAGTCAACATCAGTGAACATCTTCATGTTGATCGTATCTACTATATGACTCATGCTCGACCTTTCGGTCTCTTGTGTTCCGAGGCCATGTCTGTACATGCTAGGCTCGTCAAGTCAACCTAAGTGTTTCGCGTCTGTAAATCTGTCTTACACCCGTTGTATGTGAACGTTAGAATCTATCACACCCGATCATCACGTGGTGCTTCGAAACAACGAACTGTCACAACGGTGCACAGTTAGGGGGAACACCTTCTTGAAATTATTATGAGGGATCATCTTATTTACTACCGTCGTTCTAAGTAAACAAGATGCAAAAACATGATAAACATCGCATGCAATCAAATAATAGTGACATGATATGGCCAATATCATATAGCTCTTTTGATCTCCATCTTGGGGCTCCATGATCATCTTGTCACCGGCATGACACCATGATCTCCATCATCATGATCTCCATCATCGTGTATTCTTGAAGTTGTCTCGTCATCTATTACTTCTACTACTATGGCTAACGCTTTAGCAATAAAGTAAAGTAATTACATGACGTTTAAGTTGACACGCAGGTCATAAATAAATAAAGACAACTCCTATGGCTCCTGCCGGTTGTCATACTCATCGACATGCAAGCCGTGATTCCTATTACAAGAACATGATCAACTCATACATCACATATATCATTCATCACATCCTTTGGCCATATCACATCACATAGCATACCCTGCAAAAACAAGTTAGACGTCCTCTAATTGTTGTTTGCATGTTTTACGTGGCTGCTATGGGTTTCTAGCAAGAACATTTCTTACCTACGCAAGAACCACAACGTGATATGCCAATTGCTATTTACCCTTCATAAGGACCCTTTTCATCGAATCCGATCCGACTAAAGTGGGAGAGACAGACACCCGCCAGCCACCTTATGCAACTAGTGCATGTCAGTCGGTGGAACCGGTCTCACGTAAGCGTACGTGTAAGGTTGGTCCGGGCCGCTTCATCCCACAATGCCGCCGAATCAAGATTGGACTAGTAACGGTAAGCATATTGAACAAAATCAACGCCCACAACTACTTTGTGTTCTACTCGTGCATAGAAACTACGCATAGACCTAGCTCATGATGCCACTGTTGGGGAACGTAGCAGAAATTCAAAATTTTCCTACGTGTCACCAAGATCAATCTATGGAGTCATCTAGCAACGAGGCAGGAGTGGATCTACATACCCTTGTAGATCGTGCGCGGAAGCGTTCAAGAGAACGGGGTTGATGGAGTCGTACTCGTCGTGATTCAAATCACCGATGATCCTAGCGCCGAACGGACGGCACCTCCGCGTTCAACACACGTACGGAGCAGCGACGCCTCCTCCTTCTTGATCCAGCAAGGGGGGAGGATAGGTTGATGGAGATGTCTCCAGCAGCAGCACGACGGCGTGGTGGTGATGGAGCTGCAGTACTCAGACAGGGCTTCGCTAAGCTCTATGGAGGAGGAGGATGTGTTGGAGAGGGAGAGGGAGGCACCAAAGGCGTGGCTTGAGAGGCCCTCCTTCCCCCACTATATATAGGGAGCCTAGGGGGGCGCCGTCTCTAGGAGATGCAATCTCCTAGGGGGGCGGCGGCCAAGGGAGGGATCCCTCCTCCCCAAGGCACCTAGGAGGTGCCTTCCCCTCTTAGGACTCTTCCTTAGGGTTTCCCCCACCCTTAGGCGCATGGGCCCTAGGGGGAAGTGGCGCCCCAACCCACTTTGGGCTGGATTCCTTCCCACTTCAGCCCATGGGGCCCTCTGGGATAGGTGGCCCCACCCGGTGGACCCCCAGGACCCTTCCGGTGGTCCCGGTACAATACCGGTGACCCCGAAACTTGTCCCGATGGCCGAAATAGCACTTCCTATATATAATTCTTTACCTCCGGACCATTCCGGAACTCCTCTTGACGTCCGGGATCTCATCCGGGACTCCGAACAACTTTCGGGTTACCGCATACTTATATCTCTATAACCCTAGCGTAACCGAACCTTAAGTGTGTAGACCCTACGGGTTCGGGAGACATGCAGACATGACCGAGATGACTCTCCGGTCAATAACCAATAGCGGGATCTGGATACCCATGTTGGCTCCCACATGTTCCACGATGATCTCATCGGATGAACCACGATGTCAAGGACTTAATCAATCCCGTATACAATTCCCTTTGTCTATCGGTACGATACTTGCCCGAGATTTGATCGTCGGTATCCCGATACCTTGTTCAATCTCGTTACCAGCAAGCCTCTTTACTCGTTCCGTAACACATCATCCCGTGATCAACTCCTTGATCACATTGTGCACATTATGATGATGTCCTACCGAGTGGGCCCAGAGATACCTCTCCGTCACGAAGAGTGACAAATCCCAGTCTCGATTCGTGCCAACCCAACAGACACTTTCGGAGATACCTGTAGTGTACCTTTATAGCCACCCGGTTACGTTGTGACGTTTGGCACACCCAAAGCACTCCTACGGTATCCGGGAGTTGCACAATCTCATGGTCTAAGGAAATGATACTTGACATTAGAAAAGCTTTAGCATACGAACTACATGATCTTGTGCTAGGCTTAGGATTGGGTCTTTGTCCATCACATCATTCTCCTAATGATGTGATCCCGTTATCAATGACATCCAATGTCCATGGTCAGGAAACCGTAACCATCTATTGATCAACGAGCTAGTCAACTAGAGGCTTACTAGGGACATGGTGTTGTCTATGTATCCACACATGTATCTGAGTTTCCTATCAATACAATTCTAGCATGGATAATAAACAATTATCATGAACAAGGAAATATAATAATAACTAATTTATTATTGCCTCTAGGGCATATTTCCAACAATACATCAATGATCCGCCATAGTTTTTGTGGTGAACAACTACTCTTTCATATGTTAGGCCAGAAATTATCCACCGCGGGGTTGATGATCACCATGGGTGAGTCGGACGTGGGTGCAAACGAATGAACCGGCCACGGCGTTGTAAACCGGTGCGAACAGGGAGAGTCGGCAGCTGCGTTGTAAGCTGATGCGGATGAGAGAGTCGGCTGTGGGGGCGGACGAGGGACTTACCTGTGGTATTGTAAACCGACACAGACGGATGAAACGGCTGTACATTGATGTAGACCAGACTATGGGGGACGGCAGCCTGTGTGCGCTTTGTTGGGCAATTCGCACGGTCCAGACGAGTTGATGCGGACTGGACTGCGGGAACTGCGGCTTGCATGCACGTCTATCGAGCAGTGTGTCCTGTGTAACAATATTACAAGGCAGAGTAATTGTTCTTTGACAAAAAACAATAAGTATTAATATGATAAATTTAGATGGATATCACCTGATGTTTGTGAACGATAGATGATCTGTGCGTAAAGTCTGATAGTCAACCCGACACGTTGAATAGGCCGGACCGCAGGGCGGACAATAAAACGACCGCAACATCAGAGGCGGTTCGAAGAGATGAGTCGGTCGCAGCATTGTAAGCTGGTGCGGACAGACGAGTCGGCCGTGAATGCGGACAGTTAAGTCGGCGCGGGTATGGTCGAATGAACCGACGGTGCAAAATGATGATGCCGTGCGCTCCGTATTCCCGGTATAATGCTATTTTTATAGCAGATGAATATTTTACCTGGTACTTTCGTCAGATGAAGATGCACACAACGATGGAGGCGGCAGCTCAGAGGCCGGCTCGTGAGATGTGCGGGAGAGACGATGACTCGCGAGCGGCTCAAGGCCACGCAATGGCACGGCGGCTTGTCCATGGTGGCAAGTACATGCACGTGGGCTAGCAGCAGAGGCGAGTCGCACGGGTTGTGCATTGGAGATTAAACCATGGGTAGTACTCAATTATTTGATGGATCACTCTATGTGAACAACAGCAACGGAATAGTATTGCTTTTACAAGTACTTCAGATTTAACTTGGTCCTGACACCAGAAACAATAGCAGCAGAAGCGGGCCACCGCAGAAACGAGCCGGCGGAGGCGGACCGTAGCGGTGATGCCAGCTGGTGGAGGCGGAATCGGAGTCCAATGCATACCTGGGCTCTCTGACTTGTTGTTGGTTTGACTTTTCTTCTTGTGTTGATGGCTCAATGGATGGATCCCACGGGGTCTTGATCCTTGCCTGCACACGCACTTGTTGATTGACCGGATTCGATGGATCACTTTGCGTCGGCGGCGCACAACAGAACTCCAAACCCTAATTTGTTTTGAACTCAAAATTCATGCGGCCCGCTCCAAAGTTGAACATCAAAATTAATTAACCCGGCCACGGCTTTTCCCCATACTGTTGCTCCATGCTAGTTCTTCATCCGTAAACCGCGAGCTTCTTGATCCCTGAAGTAGATCCCTCCAAGAACTCAACACCACCATGTGCAGGCCCCACGATGGGCGCCAACTGTCGTGGAATAATTACGTCAGATGTCCTAGTGTGAGGACTTAGTCGTGAGGCCAACGCATCTACGCGGTAGCTTGAAGGGGTTGGTCAGAATCGAGATACGCGGGCGGATCAACACACAAGACGAGGATTTAGACAGCTTCAGGCCCTGGGAAACATCATCTGGTAATAGCCCTACATGTTGTTTGAGGCTAGATCTCATTATGCTCATGAGGGAGTCGCCGTAAACCGGCGCTCCTAGTTGTGTCTAACCCTAGAGATTATCTTCTTGTTTATTGTTCGTCCCTCTTTGGGGAGCCCTGCCCCTCCTTATATAAGTTAGAGGGGCGGGTACATGTGGAGTCCTATTAGGATTAGGACTAGTCTACTTTCTAATACAAACTGGATACAAGTCCAGGTCTTAACTCCTTGTAAGGTAAATATTCCTCACGCCTTTCCTCTTAAACCGACCCACCATTAACATAAACCGGCTTTCTGGGCCTTGATCCTTGTCATCCGTCTGTCCCGCCCACCAGGTTACCAGTGCGTCATAATGTTTAAACAGGTTGCTTGTAAACCGTCTGGTCAGTGCGGGTCGCCAGTGAATCGCCAAGTCCGGCCGGGTTATACTTCCAGCCGGGTTATGCCGTGGGGTATATCCCCGACAATTGTGTTGTTATCTTCCCTTCGGACAAGGAATATGCTTCTTTTTTGTTGTTGTATGTGTCATCAACTGTTATTGGCCAGTAATTGTTTCCTTTCTACCTCTTTTTTCAAACAAGGCTATCCATTTCACCTCGTTGCTATTGCGACCTTTTGGTGAACTGCACAAATCACTTTTTTGTTAAGAGTGTTTTGTGCAGTTGTACTAAAATGTCACACGGGCAACGTCTCTACATTTCAGTGCGACTGCACAAAGGGAGATTGGCTTTGCTCTATCCTCCTCATCCAACTCCGAGCCTAATCTTCTCCAACTATTTTCTTAATCTTCTCCAACTAGTTAGCCTTAAGAGAGACTACAAAGGTGATCGGGTTCTATTTGTGTGTTTATTATTTCATCAACAATCCTGTATTATCGTAATCACACTTAATATCTTTGGAATAGGGATGCTCAACTCTATTTTAGTGGAACTACACAAAATGATCGGAATGTTGCATGCTCTAGACAGCTACTTTTTTCCCAACATGCCTTGTTCATTTAGACAGAGCTGGGGGACATTGTTGCCAATGAAAGCATGGATCGATTTTAATTTAACAACTTCTCACAACTTTGTCTTCAGTTGTGATGTAAATATTAGCTCTGATCTGCTAATCATTGAGATGAATTAGCAAGGAAGTTAGTTTTTATTGTTTCCAAAAGAGCATCGATGGCAAGACACACGAAACAAAAGCTGAAAGCTCAGAGCATTGTACAATTTCATGTTGCTCGATAATTATTTGTATAGTACGTCAATTATGTAAACAAAATGCTGGAAGCTTGATAGCATTGCTAGAAGCCTCTTCAGCATCTGAGTCCATGTGCCATGCACAAAATTATACTCCTCCGTTCCTAAATATTTGTCTTTTTACAAATTTCAAATGGGCATATTTTAGAGTGTAGATTCACTCATTTTGCTTCGTATGTACTCACTCGTTGAAATCTCTAGAAAGACAAATACTCCGGAGTATATTTAAGAACCGAGGGAGTAGTGCACAACCGCATGAGAGACTCAGCCCGGTCGTTGCGCCGCATTAATAGTGAGTAATGAGCAGTCAAATCATAAGCCCCACCTTTCCCACTGTAAGTTGCTCGGAATACGTAACCATCAATACGCTCTTCTTTGAATCCGCTCATACTACTCCATCCGTCACTGTTTATAGACCGTGCTTCAAAAAAAATCTCTAGGACCAAGGCGACTAGCGATCGGCCTAAAAAATAGCATTGGTAGTTATAGCATGGCATCTATTACTAGAGGAAATAATGCGTACACACATGCATGCAGTGCTTCCACCCCGAGAACACACATGCATGCACTTACTCCACTCCTAGTACATCGAGCGAAAATTGTGGACTTGATTACGGTTACCATGCCCTAATTAATTGAGCATTAAACTAAATACGTCTAAAGTCTCTCTGGTGGTGGAAATGCATTGAGAGAAATGCATCAGAATGAAGCGTGCCCTATAAACTATGACGGAGGGAGGAGTAGTATGAAGGTGCAAAACCAAGTACGCGTATGGCTAGTCAGTCAACGCACCTCCTCTTGGCATATCACTGACATGTGGGACCGGCGTGTGAGCAAACCGATCTCAATTGATGGCAACCCGCCGTTCCTTGAGAGAGATGAGGAGCGAGAACACACAGACGGGCTCGCATGGAGGCCAAGATATATTCGAGCATGGTTGATTGATATCATCATTACATGTTCGATGTTTTTTAATACTATACTATTGGGCTGCCGTTTTCCGCCATTCTCCCAAATAAATGTGTACTTTATCAGATATTAAAATAAAATAAGAGTATAGACGCTCCACCATGCAGTTCTAGTAGTAGTACTACTCATACTACTAAACCTTGCGCTTGCCTCTACACCTCTTCGTGAAGTAGAACAATGATGGTACTCCGCATGTTGGGTACTATAGTGTATGCCTCTGGCAATCTGACACCGAATGAACTGATGCTGGTCCACCGCCTGGGCGAGGGTAGGTTGCATTAGTCAAAAGGCGTCAGCGAGCTTTACCTTGTCCTGCAAGCTTCTCCCCATTCCGCGAGTTGACGGGACACACCAAAAAGTAGTGCTAGTCCATACTCCCTCCTTTCCGGTTAATATGGATTAATCTATTTTGTGGGTAAATCAGAGAGCTTTATTCATATATAAGCATTCTTAGGACGATCAGCCAAGAGAATGGTCACTAGGAAGCGAGGTACCCCGCAAAAAATAACAAGAAGGAAACGAGGTGTTTCATCAAGCCAGCTATCGGCCACATTCAAAGTGCAGCAAGCACGGTTTGGACAAAGATGCGCTGCAAGGTTTGCTGACCTGTTTACATGTTGAATAACAAAAAAAGAGGAAATATTATCGGATGCTCCTATTTGTAACAGGGTATGAGCCAAAATTAAGCGAGAATTGTGGCGAGTGTTCCATGCAATCAACTTCCATTATCACATGCGAGAACCCTCGAAGAGAACCAAATGTGTTGAAGATTGCTTTATCACATTTTTAAAATATAATAAGGGTGCAGACGCTCCTCCATCCAGTTCCTAGTAGTATAGTACATACCTCTATAGTAGTAGTACTTGTACTCGTAAACTTTGAGCTTGGTTGTTTGCCTCTTCAGGAAGTCGAACAATAATAGTACTAGTATAGTGTATGCTTCTGGCAATCTGACACCTAATTAACTGTTACACGTCCACCGCCTGAGCGAGGGAGAACTTGCATTAGTCAAAAGTTTCTCCTTGTCCTGCGAGCCACTGCACACAAGCTTCTCCCGTCCTGCAAGCTTCTCCTCGTTCGGAAAGTTGACGGGACACAACAAAGTAATGCTAGTCCATACTGCCTCCTTTCCGGTTAATATGGCTTAATTTAAAATGAGATAAATACACTGTCTGTCACTGTATATTTGTAAAAATACGGTCAGTGGACTTCATAATGCACTCATTGCGCTCAATATATACATTTTCTGGTGTTTATACGGTTACCCTGGCTGAGTATGTGTGTGCATGCACGTGTAGGTTGAGCACTTGAGCGTGACCGTGTGTGTTCCGTCATGTGCTCGGACATGCATCCATTAGGGCGTCACGTGCGTTTTTGCATCCATGTGTACGTGTGACTGTTGCATGCATGCATGAGGTTGTAGTCCCTCACATTCACATGCTCATAAGTCAATGCTTTGTCAAAACGTTGCACGCAAGGTTTAATCATTCATTGTTCATGCATGCATTCCTGATATTAATACGTTGGTAAAGACAACTTGTTGAGGAAAACGAGCCCATGAATTGAGTACAAAGGGGACCAATAAGCTAGGACGAAGGGAGTACCAGTAGTGAACCGGAAGGAGGGGGTAGGTACTAGTAGTACAGTACTACGTAACAACATGCAGTAACAAAATTCCTCTATGGGCATCATGTCTACGTGTCATGCAAGAAAATAGAGAGAAGTACAAGTGAGACTCAGGAATGGTCATACACGCAGGGGGGTACGTGTAGGGGCCACTAAGGAGCAGTCAAATCACACAGTAAGTTAGTCGGAAGAAGCAACCATCATTTCACTCTTCAATGACATGTATGCAATATAAAATGGTTGATATGGAGAGAAAAGGAAAACCACTATATATACACTAGCAGGAGCCTAAGCTACAAGCCTGCTTGCTTGGGTTGCTCTCGTCACAAGCATAGAACGATGGTGGCCACACCGCTGGCCCCATATCTGGCCTGATCCCGCTGCTGGGGGAAGGGAACAATCTTCCGCGTAGACGTGGTCGACATCGGCGACGGAGAAAACCCACAGTCGGTGCGTCCCAATCGGGGGTCCCCGCGGTATGGGCTGATGATGCATCCCAACCGCCCTTCTAGCTACAGCCTGACGTCCAGGTAGTACATCTTCCTTTTGGAGCCGGCTTACTCCACTGCCGCAGCTCCCCACATAGCTCCAACACGGTTGCATTGGAGATGCAGTCATCTTTCACGTTGGTGCAATTTTATCACACAATTGGCTATCAACCAAATGTTTCCTCGAAGAAGGATCGAAGTTGGTACTAAGAGCATAAGTTTTGTATTGATTTCTAAGCCTTCTCACAACTTTGTCTTCAGCTCCCCTGATGTGGCATGCCCTACTGCAAACATGACTGGTACACAAGTCATGGTGAGTACGTCGATCAATGACAAGGGGTTGCAGGCGACTTCGGTAGTCGTCAACAGAGGGGTACAAACGGAGGATATTATAAATGAGGCAGCGACAATGCATGTGGATGAGGCGGATGTCGGAAAGAAAGTTAACCGAGACGAGGATGAACAAATTATGAAGGTGATGACACATCTTAGCAAAGGAAAATATGGAACCTTGCGTATTCTATGTGGTCCAGGATTTATGCTAGTTATACATAAAGAAAGAGTGCATGTTAAATGTGAGAGCGTTGCTGGTTTAAAGGAGACCATGCAAGTGCATGCACGCACAAAACTAGAAAAGATTTGTTTGTTTTCTAACCAACCTGCAAAAGAATATCATGGATGCCTTTGGAGAAATAATGGGACGTGGAAACCATGGAGGAAAAATCGGAATAGGATCAGTATCGACGTACATGCTACAGATACGTTTCCAAGTGAACCAACTGTGTACGTTTCAAAAAGAAAAAGAAAATAGAAGATTAGAACGTACACGCCAAGGAGATCGGCTGCGGTGCAACAAAACACGCGAAGGATGTTAATTCAATTACGTAAGATGGCCTGCGTGCCTTTTTTGGCCGACCAAGTATGAGTCAGTCTGTATCCTAGGTTATATATGTTATTTACTATTGAGACTTTTTGGGATTAGACTATTTTTAGAGTTTAGACAACGTCGTGTATCGACTATGAAGTGGCCCTCTGGGTGTTCGTCTTGTTTATCTTTGTGAAATTTTCTATTATTAATAAGATTACACTTTCGCGAGAGGATTCTCGTGATCGAGGATTTGCTAGCGATTGGCTTGAGGTCTGTCGGCGACGACGGATTACGTGCCGGTTACTTCTACTCTGACGGGAGGTGCCTTGTCAACCGAGGTATTGCTTGTCAATTGTTGTTACCACAGCTACAGGTTGCGTGTATTGCTCACGTAATTGGGAGCTTTCGTCGGTGGAATTTGCTCGAGGTTGTTGCATCGTGAAAGATCGGGCCAAATCAGCGGCGCGTTCGGGGCTATGCCCTTATCAGGTGGTATCAGATTACTTGGTTTCTCACGGTGCAATATTTGTTTTCTTGATTGAGGATGTACGGCGACCCTGACTATTATGACTACAAGTCCCACAATGAAAAGTTGAAGACGCCAAAAATCACAGGGTGGTTGAAAAGTGATGCTACACCGAGAGAGTATTAATCATGGGCAAATATGATGGAACGTGCGTTTGACAAGCGCACTTCATAGGATTCTAATTTTGATGAGTTTATTGCTTTGGATCTTGCACTGGAGCGTGTGGATGATGAGTTGTATGAGTTGTGGCGTAAGGAGACACGTGACAAAAAGTTAGATTACCCGACGACTATTTGGAAGGATTTTCGAAACTTTTTAAGGGCAGATTTTTTACCTTCTCGTCATGAAAGTATTGCAGTGCCCCGTGTGGCAACCATGGTGGCAGCTCAAGTGAAGGCATGTACTGAGAAAATCAAAGTCATGGAGCACAATGCTAAAATTAATAAGTTGGTGGTGAAGGGTGTCAACAAGTCAAAGGCCCTCGTGATTACTCCAAATGAAAAGGAAAAAATAGTACCTGGTGTTCACAAGGTTCCAGAGGCACATGTGGACATGGCAATAAAAGAGGAAGCATCAGCACCAATGAATGGGTTGAGCATACAACTGAAGAGGGTACACAATGGCAACAATAATAAGGTGGATAAAGGGCAGCGGTGGAGTTTATTTCAGACTCAGTGTGACATCAAGGGAACGACATGTAAATTGATTATTGATGGAGGTAGCTGCACCAATGGGATCAGCAAGACATTGGTGGAGAAACTTGGCTTGTCCACATGGCGATATGATGCACCACATCGTTTGGAGTGGTTGAATAATTGTGGGTAGCTCAAAATTACACATAAGGTGCGTGTGCCATTTAAAGTTGGATAGTATATTAATGAGGTGGAATGTGACGTTTTTCCATTAGAAGTTGCTTGGACGATCATGGCAATACGACCGCAATGCAACACATGCCGGGAGGATGAATACATATACTTTTGTTCATGATGGGAAACAAATGACACTAAAGCCAATGGAAGAGACATCGATTTGCTCAGATGTCGTGCTGACAGTATGGAAAGAGAGAGTTTTGTATGACAGCTCGAAACCGAGGACGGTTTCCTTTCAAGAGAGGGAGGATGATGTGGCATGCCCTACTGCAAACATGACTAGTACACAAGTCATGGTGAGTATGTCGGTCAATGACAAGGGGTTGCAGGCGACTTCGGCAGTCGTCGACAGAGGGGTGCAAACGGAGGATATTATGAATGAGGCAGCGACAATGCATGTACATGAGGCGGATGTCGGAAAGAAAGTTAACCGAGACGAGGATGAACAAATTATGAAGGTGATGACACATCTTAGCAAAGGAAAAGATGGAACCTTGCGTATTCTATGTGGTCCAGGATTTATGCAAGTTATACATAAAGAAAGGGTGCATCTTAAATGTGAGAGCATTGTTGGTTTAAAGGAGACCATGCAAGTGCATGCACGCACAAAACTAGGAAAGATTTGTTTGTTTTCTAACCAACGTGCAAAAGAATATCATGGATGCCTTTGGAGAAATAATGGGACGTGGAAACCATGCAGGAAAAGTAGGAAGAGGAGCAGTATCCACGTACATGCTACAGATACGTTTCCAAGTCAACCAACTGTGTACGTTTGGAAAAGAAAAAGAAAAATAGAAGATCAGAACGTACACGCCAAGGAGATCGGCTGCGGTGCAACAAAACACGCGAAGGATGTTAATTCAATTAGGGCATGTACAATGGCGCTATCTTACCAGTGCCACGTAGGATAAGTGATGAGGTGGAGGAGAGAGAACTCATAAGAAAAGGCTTGTCCTTTCTTATTTAAGAGAACACAAGAGATGATCTCTTAGCATAGTATGTCTCGCTACGTTTTTAGGAATGACTAGTTATTGAAGATAAGGCTAAGAGATGACCCATTGTAGATAAAATGTTTTGTCATCTCTAAATTACATGCAAGACTTAAGATAAGACTACCTTATCAACCATTGTACATGCCCTTACGTAAGATGGCCTGTGTGCCTTTGTTTTTCTTGGCCGACCAAGTATGAGTCGGTTTGTATCCTAGGTTATATATGTTATTTACTATTGAGACTTTTAGGGATTAGACTATTTTTAGAGTTTAGACAACGTCGTGTATCGACTATGAAGCGGCCCTCTGGGTGTTTGTCTTGTTTATCTTTGTGAAATTTTCTGTTATTAAGAAGATTACACTTTGGCAAGAGGATTCTCGTGATCGAGGATTTGCTAGCTATTGGCTTGAGGTCCGTCGGCGACGACGGATTACGTGCCGGTTACTTCTACTCTGACGGGAGGTGCCTTGTCAACCGAGGTATTGCTTGTCAGTTGTTGTTACCACATCTTCAGGTTGCGTGTATCGCTCGCGTAATTGGGAGCTTTCGTCGGTGGAATTTGCTCGAGGTTGTTGCATCGTGAAAGATCGGGCTAAATCAGCGGCGCGTTCGAGGTCGTGCCCTTATCATCCCCTGTAATTTTATTTGTCCATCTATTAACTTTGATTAAAAAATGGTGTGGACTAAAAACCCGGATGGGCGTAGTAGCCCTCCATTTTTATTTACTCTGCATATTATATTTGACTGAAGTCAAACTTTGGAAAGTTTGGCCAAGTTTAGGCCGAACACAATGAACCATAATTATTGAGAGAGGGCAAACTATACATACTCTCAAACCTTTCCAAAAATTGAAATTAAAATTCTTTATTTGTACACACTCTCACATGTTTCCGATAATTTGGTGCATGTGTGGTTGTAGTGTACCGCACGTGAAGGACAGGAAGTGCAACCAAGATGCGTGGATCGTTAGTTCATCGAAGGTAGTAGTTTTCTTCACTAGTACGTTAAATAAAGAGTTTTGTTTCGTACTTACACAATTTAAAACGATTATTATGGAGAGAATAAGAAAACCGCTCCGCTATATATTAGTAGTATACACGAGTACTATATGGACACAGCTTCATTGACTTAATGCACCTGCCTTTGGGTGTATGACAGGTGGGCCCAACATGTGGCTGGCCCACCTGTCATACAACCAAAGGCAGGTGCAGTTAAGGCACCGGAGCTCAGTCCGTAATATAGTATATATGTAGTACACTATATAAGCTGGAGCCTCAATGCTTGGTCGCTAGGGTTTGCTCTCTCCACACTCTCGCTGCACTACATATATATACACGCTAGAGGCTTAGCGTTTCTTTGCTAGGGTTTGCTATATTCATAGTCTCTCACCCTCTTCACTAGATCTAAACAAGACTGTGTTGTTACCCTGTCTCTCTCCTCCCTCCTCATAGCTTATGAAGGAGGTGTCCGGATCTCACCGCACCGGGAAGGGGGAAGGTGCACGTTCACTCTATCACCTTCGGCATGGGAGGCAATCCACTGCCGGTTGCGTTGTTCTCTTTCACCCAGCGCCTATGCGGGAGGGCCACCGACCCCTTCTTCCTCGCCGTCGTACGTAGTGTGGGCAGATTCGGCCTCCCGCCGCACGCCTTGCCACATCCCGATGACCCTAAGGTATAAGTTTCTTTGAAACCGTCATTGCTCTAGCTGCATGTAGATCTTTTTCAATTCTGTAGTCGAATCTAGGTCTTGGTTCAAAGAGGAAAGAAGGGTGCGGTGGGGGGGGGCATGAATCTAGGACGTGGTTCAATGAGGAAAGGAGGGAGGGAAAGTAGTAGATTGGCTATCCAGCCGCTTTGTTTGTCGAAAAGGGAAAAATGGGGTAACCCAGTACACACATATGTAAGGAACCAATCTCTTTGTTGAAAATGGAAAGAAACTGGGGGGTTGGGTAGTTTGTGGAGGACTAGATTTGCTGCCCAGACATGATGTAGCGACCCGACCTCAGACAGTCAAGTCTCTGTGCTTAAGTGTCATCCCTGGATCAGTATGCTGACACACATAGTACTCGAGGATTTATAACAGAGGTAAATCACATTTATAAAGTAACGTAAATACTATTACCTCAATCCAAATAGCGGTAGTAAAACAACAAGGTTGTGGATTCCCATCAACACCAACGACAAAGTTGAGTGTAGAAATCGTAACCCTAACGTATCAGTTACTCGTTGTAAGGTTCCTGCAAACATGAGACGTTGCATACATGTAGGTCGGTACATTGAATGTACTGGCAATTTAACACTGTAGAGCAATGCTTAATAATGGCTATCACTACATGCATATTTGGCTGGTGGAGGCTCTAAGATTAATTTTGCATAAAGCTAATTTTTCCCTACAACAAACGAATAAATTTTATTTAACTACAAAGTTTGTTGAAAACATTGAGAAGGTTCCTCCAACTCAATCCCAAAATAATAATTATAACCCAACAAATTAATTAAGTAAAGTGATGAGATCAAATCAATAATTCAAGTACCAGATACTCAAGATGTCCATAATCGAGGACATGGCTAATCATCATTAGTTTGTACTCTCTACAGAGGTTTGTGCACTTTTCCCCACAAAACTCAATCTCCTCCGATGAATTTATCGCACTACATGTTGTTTGAGAAATGGATGATCGAGACACAGTCTTTCCGAAGCATTAACTCTTTACTCTAGGTAGACAATACCAACTACTTTCCCCCTACATCTGCTAGTCTACCACTGAAAGAGGTCACACAACATACTCAACTATGCCAGAGCCCATAATGGCTTGTGGCTACACATGGAAGTTTCTAGCATGAATAATCTTATGATCCCTTTGAGCCTGGGTGGCATTCCATAGGGTAATCACACGAGTACTCCGGGATCCCCTTGGGCAAGCACTGGGTTCTCTAGGTGGCCGGGCAAACCACTGGGTGCTCCAGGGTGCCCCAACCAATCCACCCAGATGTGTATTAAAGTAGCCACCTTAAGTTAACCCTTAGATATAAATAACTCTCACATCTTTCATGAATCTCATGAACCAAACCACGTCTACAAGCATAGCAAAGCAGTATAAGCATAACGTAGTAACACCCAGGGTTTGAATATAAGACAATAGGTTCCTACCTCATCAACTACTTCCCAAATACCCACAAGTTAACACATCCTACTCATGAAATGTTTGAGGGTGAAACTAATGCATAAAAACTGGGTATGAAAAATATGATCAAAGTGTGAACTTGCCTTGTACTGTTGATGAAGATGATTCACACTCATAACTCTTGATAGTTCTACTCGTCAAACTTCAGTCAATCTATAGTGAGCAAGCAATTGCATACATAAGCACTCATGCAAAAGAATCGAAGAAAAGATCTCAGAAAACTTTGAAAACAGGCAAATAGCTCTTGCAACATAAAACAATTTCTAACAGTACCAAAATTGGGTGAATTTGGCTTTATCAGAAAGTTTAGGTCAAGAGCTTCAATTAGCAAACAGAATCAATTAAATCGGAGTTATAAAACTCGAGTTATGAACAAAAGAAGTTTGAATTCAAATCTATTTGAAACCAAATTTTAAACTTTCAAAAATATGTTTAATTTGTTTTACAGGATAGAGGGGATCATAATGAAGAAGTGGGCGTTAGTTTCGTTGGATTTGGAAAAATGGTGTAAAAGTTGTGATTGTTTGAAGATCAGGGGCTAAACTGTAAATAAACTAATTGCATCTAAGTCCCTGGCTGAAAATAAAAAGAAAAAGGGAAAAATCTACCGATTGAATGTTCGCTACAGAGACCTAAGCGATGAAAGTGTTCGCTGCAATGACCTAACCAGCGAACGTTCACTAACTAATAGAAAACGTTTTGAAAAGAAAAAACAAAACCTAGATCTAATCTGAGCCGTTGGTCTTTGATCTAACGGACGAGGGGAGCCCGGGGATTACCGCGGTGGCGCGGTCGTTTGCGTTGGAGAAGACGGCGGCGGGCGGCTCGGGTGCGAGCGGGGCGGCTGCCCTGGTGGTCGGCGGCATCGGGCGGAGGCACGGGGAGGCGCGGCGCGATGCGGCGGTGACGACGATGGTGATGGCAGCGGTCGAGGGCGACGGAGTGGAGCGGGTGGTGGTGGTGGATCTCGTTGCAGCGGCGGCTTTGGCGAGCACGGCGAGTCGGGAGGAGAGAAGAGGGGACCGGGGTCGGCCTTATAAAGGAGGGGCAGCCTCGGGTGCGTGGAGGAGGCAAGGGAGGAGGCGGCGCAGGGAGTCCGGAGGCGGCACGGAAGCCGAGGTGATGACGGCGCAGGGAGAGAGACGACGCGCGGGACTGGGCCGTGGCCTGGCCCGGTTGGCTGGGCCGGCCCAGTTTGTTAGAGAAGTTTTAAAAAAACACAAACAAACGAAAATAATAAAAACAAAATAAACAAAAATATTATATAGGCATATAATATATCAAAATTTTCAGAAAAAGATTTTCTATAAAATGAACATTTCTCTAGCATCAAATAAAATAATCCAACAGTTCTACTGCTACAATAAAACCTCATAAAAATCATTTTAAAAATACCAAAATGATTTCAAATTTATTTCTCTCCAATTTTCTACTGTAGGGAATCATTTTACCCTAATTTCCATAAAATAATTTGAATAAAATCCAAATAACTCCGAAATGAAAATAATAATTTTAAAGGGACTTCTACATTTGATTCTTTGAAACTCCCAACTCATCTTTCATATGTTTGAAGAAGTCATTTTAACTTCTCTCATGAAAATCATTGAGTTGCTTAAAGTTTCTGAATTTGAAATATTTTCAAATGGAATTCAAATCTTTTCAAAACCCTTTTTAATTTATTTAAATGGAAGAAGTCATATCATCTTATCTCTAGGGATTTGTAATGAAATAAATTTGAATTCATGAAGATCAAAATGCAAAGTGAAAGTTTGGGAAGTCCTTTTATTCGCTCTCATTTAACTTACAAAACTTTCAAATTTCACTCAATTGCACTCAAGCAACCACACCACAAATCAAACAATTAATCAAAACTATTTATTTAATATAACATTCCAAAATTTAGAATTTTGGGATGTTACACATGATACTTGTTGCTTTGTTACAACAAACTCTGCGTCACCCCCTTTATAAGTAGATGGAAGCACATGGTGTTGTTGCGCCCACTCTCCCCTGGAATTGTTTATGCCTTTTCTTAATCTAATGTCGCTGGTAAAATTAAGCAATGCCGCTCTCAGAATTAACTACTGAACTATTCTAAGAGAATTTCTCTGTTAACATGAATCAATGCAACCGTTTTAGAAATGCTACTATCCTATACTTTGTTTTCCATCAAGATAAGGTAGATGCTTCTTTTTGTGGCCGCATGTTTCATCCTCCTTTATTGGCCAGTAATTTTTTCCTTTTTTGCCTCTTTCAAAATAGGGATATCTATTCAACTTGTTGCTATAGCAAACTTAAATTTCACACTGGCAACTTTGCTTGATTTCAGTGCAACTGCACAAAACGAGATTGCATTTCCTATTCATGTTTGTAGATTCATATCTTATCTTGGTCGTCTCATGAAAGGTCAGTACAGGCCTTCATCCACATGATTCAGTGTGCTTTGAGATGTTGTGCTACTTGTATTGGTAATGTTTTAAATAAATGATGAATTGAAGCTATTGTATTGATGTCTCTTCCCATTAAGCAGTGAACAAAAATGAGACCACCCCAAACATGATGATTGTTACTTTGTTACAACAAACTCTGCGTCGCCCCCTTTATAAGTAGATGGAAGCACATGTTGTTGTTGTTCCCACTCACCCCTGGAACTGTTTATGCTTTTTGTTAATCTAATGCCGCTGGTAAAATTAAGCAATGCCACTCTCAGAATTAACTACTGAATCTTAGTTCAAAACTGCAACACTTGTTAGGTATTGGCGGGATTACCATTTTTGTGGCCGCTTGTTTCATCCTCCTTTATTGGCCAGTAACTGATTCCTTTTTTGGCTCTATTAAAACATGGATATCTATTGAACTTGTTGATATTGCGACATTTTACTTCGCTTAATTTTGGTGGAACTGCGCAAAATGAGACCGGATTTCCGTATATGTGTTGAGATATCTTTTAGGTCTTCCTCACGAGTTGTTTCAAATCTTGGTCTTGAAAGGTCAGTACCGACTTTCCCCAGAATTAACTACTGAATCTTAGTTCAAAACTGCACCACTTGTTAGGGATCGGCGAGAGTACCATTTCTCTTAGGGATCGGCCGGAGTACATGTTTAAGAAATGTATTGTTTAGATAATGTCTCTATTATTATATATCAGGTACAATGTTTTAAAAATGGTACTATCCTACTTTGTAGTTCTTTCAACCTGTTTAACCAAGGTATTGTTAACATAATGTCTCTGTTAAAATGAATCTATCGCATTGTTTAGGAATGGTACTTTTCTGCTTTGTCCTTCTTTATACATGTTGAAACAAGGCATTGTTAAGATAATGTCTCAGTTAATATGAATGAATCACATTGATTGAGAATTTCTACTCTCCTGCTTTGTTAAGATAAGGTAGATCAGTAGATGTTTTTCTTCTGGGAGTACAAGTCATCAACCATTATTTCTCAGTAATTGTTTCCCTTATACCTATTGTTGCTTATAAGGATATCAAAATTAAAGCTCAGTTTTATTCCGACTTTGATTTTAGTTGAACTGCACAAAAGGAGCCAATGTGTCTAAGGCAAACTGCTACATTAGTGGGTCCAGTTGGTCTTACCACTTTGCGGAAAGAAGCAATCACTGTTTGCACTACATTACACAAGGAATGATCGAGAAGCTTTATAGAGTATTAGTAGATGCTGGTGACATGACTAGTCTGCAGAGAGCATAGGAAACTCTACAACACGTGGAGTGCACTGAGCAAAAAGTTCCCAAACAAGTACAAGAAGCCAGGACAGGACTCCAAATCTGCCAATGTCATTCTAAGCAACAATGATGGGGCATCTAGGTATGGTAATCTGTTTACCGTACTTTCAGTTTGTTAGTCCACCGATTGGAGGGTTGACACTGGGCCAATATTCATGAGTGTGCTGATGTGTCTTTGTTTTCTTGCAGCATATAAATACAAAATCCACAGGGTTGCTCAGCTTGATTTTATTGGAACTGCACAAAATGTTCACATGGTTTGTGTCCTCCATAATACTTCATCATGCACAATACATCGAATGGTTCTCTAATCATTCGTCGTCACCTTGAGCCACTAGACTATATGTTTGAATGGAGATGCCAGCGTCGGCCATTAAGAAGGGTAAGAAGAAAGACAAAAGAGAGATGGCTGCTTTACTTGTGGTTCGGAGGAACACTGGGCAAAGAAGTTCCCAAACAAGTACCAAGAAGCCAGGAAAGGACTCCAAGTTTGTCAATGTCACTCTAAGCAACAATGATGGGGCATCTGGGTATGGTAATCTATTTACTGTACTTTCAGTTTGTTAATGCACCGATTGGTGGGTTGACACTGGGGCCAATATTCATGTGTGTGTTGATGTGTCTTTGTTTTCTGGCAGCATATAAATACAAAATCCATAGGGATGCTCAGCTTGATTTAGTGGAACTGCACAAAACATTTAGATGGTTCATGTCCTCCATAATACTTCATCATGCACAATACATCGAATGGTTCTCTAATCATTCCTTGTCACCTTGAGCCACCAGACTATCAGATGACAAACTGATGACAAACCCTGCCCGTTCCACAATCATAGGCATTACGTATTTTGAATGGGAAAAGCTTGTCAAAGTTTAATCATTGATGTTAGCAAGATGACATTAGTTTAATATATTGGAATTGGAAAACCTTGTCAATTTTTGCTCATTGATGTTAGCCAGAAGACATGCATTTGATATTTTTGAGTGGGACGCCCTTTGTTGTGAACAATGAGGGAGTCTTGGACTAAGGGGTCCTCGGGCGTCTGGCCTGTTAGCCATGGGCCGAACCGATGGGCTATGAAGATACGACGACCGAAGACTGCACCCGTGTTCGGACGGGACTCTCCTTGGCGTGGAAGGAGAGCTTAGCGATCGCATAAGTAGATTCCTTTCTTTGTAACCGACCTTGTGTAACCCAAGATCCTCTCGGTGTCTATATAAACCGGAGGACTTAGTCCGGATGGGGGGCAATCATTACCATAGTCATATAGGCTAGGCTTAGGGTTTAGCCATCTTGATCTCGTGGTAGATCAACGCTTGTAATACTCATATTCATCAAGATCAATCAAGCAGGAAGTAGGGTATTACCTCCAAAGAGAGGGCCCGAACCTAGGTAAACATCGTGTCCCCTGTCTCATGTTACCATCAATTTTAGACGCATAGTTCAGGACCCCCTACCCGAGATCCGCCGGTTTTGACACCGACATTTGTGCTTTCATTGAGAGTTCCACTGTGCCATCCTCAAAAGGTTTGATGGCTCCTTCTATCATCTACAGCGATGCTTTCCAAGGGGAGGTCTTCCTCCCCGGATAGATCTTCGTGTTCGGCGGCTTCGCACTGTGGGCCAACTCGCTTGGCCATCTGGAGGAGATCGACATCTACGCCCCTGGCCGTCAGGTCAGATTCGGGAGCTTGAACTATGTCGCGGATATCCGCGGAGACTTTATCTTCGACGGATTCGATACCACGGCAATCGCTCCCCGTCACCTCGATGAACATGACTTAGATCTGTCATCGGGCCATACCCAGGAAATTGCACCTGTAACCGCTCTAGCCTTAGATCCGGAGCAGGTCACGCCATTTGAGGACAGGAAGCTTAACCCTACCACGGAAGCCGCAGACTCCAGAGTGTTGGAGACGCACACAGACCTAACCACTGTTAATGCATGTGCCACTGGAACCACGGGCTCGTTTCCAGTTATCAGTTCCGAACTATGTGCGTCCGCGCATGTCGAGCGTGATCGGTCATCTATCGCTGAATTCAGCGCCACAGACATCTTCTGGCACTCACCTTTGGGCAATGTGCTGAAGTCATTAAAAAATCTATCCTTAGCGGGGGATTCACAGCCAAACTATATCCAGTTCGAACTAGAAGCTGAGGACAGGGAATTTTTCTTCCCACCCGCCACCCACTTCATAGCCACTATCGAAGACTTAACCGACATGCTCAATTACGGCTCCGAAGACATCGACGGTATGGACGACGATGCAGATGAGGAGCATGGCCAAAACCCGCCGTCTACTGGACACTGGACGGCCACTTCTTCGTACGATGTGTAGATGGTGGACACACCCAAAACAACCAACGACGATGACAAATAAAATCCAGTCGAGAATAAACCTCCCAAGACACTGCAAAAACGCCGGCGTCCTCGGCGCTGCTCTAAGTCACGTCGTTCAAAAGATAGCAATGCTGGCACCAAAGAAAATAATACTCCGGACGACGCCGAAAACAATGAAGACCTTGCTGAGGTAACATCCGAACAAGAGGAGCAAGAAAACGGGCAAGCTAGCCCCGACGAACAGGCCTTGCCCAATGACTCAGAGGATGGTAGTTATCGTCCGCTCTCCGAGGATGAGGAAAGCCTCGGCAACGAAGATTTCATCGTTCCTGAGGAACCTCTCGAGCAGGAGCGCTTCAAGAGCCAGCTAATAGCCGCCGCAAGGAGCCTAAAAAAAGCAGCAACAGCTTCAAGCTAACCAAGATCTACTCATCGACGGGTGCACTGATGTTCTGGCAGCCGAAGAATACGGCTTCAGATGCCCAGCCAAGAGTTACCTGAAGCGAAGGTTTCTACCTCAATTCGATGAAGAGGCGCCAGAGCCCAAACCTCCCTCGCGTAATGCGGCCGACCGACCACTATGCGGTCGAGACAGTGCGGCGGACCGACCACCTCATGGTCGGGATAGAGCAGCAACTCAGGCCGAACAGCAGCCTGCCCCACCGCCACGTAACAATAGAGACAAAACAGTTCGGGGTCATACATACGACCTCCGACAGACCCTGGATAGTAGAGCAGGGTATACACGATTGATTTACGGATCGCGAGGACGTTCCTCGACACATGATGATGGCTACATATTCGTACGTGACAAACCTAGTCATGCCCGAGCCAACAACTGCAGACGGACTCCATCAGAGCTACGTCGCTATGCGGCCAGGTATAGAGGCGCCGCACATCCTCTTTGCTTCACTGATGAAGTAATGGGTCACGAATTCCCCGAAGGGTTCAAACCCGTGAATATTCAATCATACGACGGGACAACTGATCCCGCGGTATGGATCGAGGACTTTATCCTCCACATCCACATGGCACGCGGAGATGACCTCCATGCTATCAAATACCTCCCACTTAAGCTTAAAGGACCAGCTCGGCACTGGTTAAACAGCCGGCCTGAAAATTCTATCGGCACCTGGGAGGACTTGGAAGAAGCCTTCCTTGACAACTTCCAAGGTACATATGTCCGGCCACCAGACGCCGATGACTTAAGCCACATAGTTTAACAACCCGGAGAGTTAGCCAGGAAATTCTGGACTAGGTTCCTAACCAAAAAGAAGCAGATCGTCGATTGTCCAGATGCCGAAGCCCTAGCGGCATTTAAACATAGCATCCACGAGGAATGGCTCGCCCGCCACCTCGGCCAAGAAAAGCCAAATTCTATGGCAGCCCTTACGGCACTCATGACCCGCTTTTGCATGGGTGAGGATAGTTGGCTGGCTCGTAGCAAAAACATAGCCAGCGAGGCAGGCCCTTCCGAGGTCAAAAGCAGCAATGGCAAGCTCCGATGTAACAGACACAAACGCTGAAGCAATGGTGATAATACCGACGACACTACAGTCAACGCTAGATTCAGCGGCTCCAAGTCTAGCCAGCGGAATAAACCATACAAAAGAAACAATCAGGGACCATCCAGCCTAGACCGCATACTCGATCGCCCGTGCCAGATACATGGCACCCTAGACAAACCAACCAATCATACCAACAGAGATTGTTGGATTTTCAAACAGGCCGGCAAATTAAACGCCGAGAACAAGGAAAAGGGATCACAAAGCGAGGACGACGACAAGGAGTCCCAGCAACTGAACACAGGGGGACAAAAGAAGTTTCTCCCTCAAGTCAAAACAGTGAACATGATATATGCTACACACATCCCCAAAAGGGAGTGCAAGCGCGCACTAAGGACGTCTACGCGACAGAGCCAGTCGCCCCAAAATTCAACCCATGATCGTCATTCCCGATCACCTTTGATCGTCGGGATCATCCGACTAGTATCCGTCATGGCGGCTCAGCCGCGCTAGTCCTCGACCCTATCATTGACGGATTTCACCTGATGCGTGTCCTTATGGATGGGGGTAGTAGCCTAATCTGCTCTATCAGGACACAGTACGCAAAATGGGCATTAATCCATCACGGATCAAACCCACAAAGACTACCTTCAAAGGAGTCATACCAGGTGTAGAGGCCCGCTGTACGGGCTAAATCACGCTCGAGGTTGTCTTCGGATATCCAGACAATTTCCGAAGCGAGGAGTTAATCTTCGACGTAGTCCCCTTTCGCAGTAGCTATCACGCAATGCTTAGACGGACTGCATTCGCCCGATTCAACGCAATGCCACACTATCTTTACTCCTATAAAAAGCTGAATTGGTGATGATGGTGTGCCTGCCATCCTTCAATTACAGTCGTCAGATCTGCATCTAACGCACGTGAAGCACTCTGTGAAAATTTTGCAAAAAGACCCCCACTGCTCCGTCACCCATTTGCAGCTAACCCCAACTCTCCAGAACAATCCAGTGTATTCCACAACTCACCTAAGACCTGACCATCCAAGGAAATAGCCGCCGTAAGAACCATCGACCGACAAGATTGGGGATCTGTCACGGTGGCCGATGCCGGCGCCATCCACCCCAGCACCTCTCGTCCCACCGCCCACCACCACCACCACGAGCACCTCCTGCTCGCCGTCTCCTCCTCCCCTTACCCGTCTGCTCCGAAGCCGACCTCGGCAAGCATGCCGTTGTTGCTGTCCACCGACGACTCTCCTGCCTCCTCTGCGGCTGCCGGCCGAAGTCCCTCCGCCTACTATCACCATCACCCCGTCCTCCTCGCCATCCCCTTCACACCCCATCTCCCGCGATGGCACCCCTCGCATGTATGCCGTCGGTTGCGTCCATGGCTCCAACACCCCTCGTTCCTCCTCCCTTTCTTGCTACAGCAGGCTCACCACCACACCCCACACCTCTCCCTCATCTCCTCCACCCTCTCCCTCATCTCCTCCGATGCTAACCTCCACAGTTACGGTGGATGCGCCTTGCTCATCCTCGGCGACTGTGCTGCCACCATCTGCTGATTTCCCCTCTCCACAGATGCGCTCCATGGCATATTCTATTGTGATGGTTGACATGGAGGTGCTCTGCTTGGCTACTGCCTACCCTTCCCACAGCTCATTTTGCCCACCCATGGCGCCTCTCAAATTAGATGGGACTTACTCTGCTCGAATTACATCCCAAGAAGTGTGTCACATGCTCTCACATCTTTAGAGCCGCATTGCCTTCTGATCTACTTCATCAAGGACCAAGCTATTAGGTATGGTGTGTTGATGGAAGAGTAAAAGCTCGTCTATCTCTCGTCAAGTCATGTTCATCTGGTTAGGCAATCCTTACTTGTGCAATTGCAGAGATGTGGAATGTTTGGTTTCAAAATTACTTATCCACAATCTTATTCTAAAATGAATGAAACTTAATTATTACTTTATTAGTGAGGAATTACAAGCGATGAATGAAACTATGAATAAGAATGCAGTAGAGGAATTGATTTTGATATCACATAGGCCCTAATTTTGTGTTAAAGAAGTCGACGACAAAACTGGAAGATGCATGTCATTGCATTAGATGTTGATGGACTACCTTAAATTTTTAATTCTATAGGTTGTTGGGCACTCCAAATGCAGATATTTGGACAAGAATAGGCAAGGTTCCGATCTTACGAGTACCCTCAATGCAAGGTCTCAAAGTTGTCTACTGTAATTCCCAGTGGTGATAAACTGACAATGTCTACAATTAAATATTAGGCCATAAGTTTTAGTAATTCCATAAGATGCAATGCTAACTAGATGCTTCAGCCTTGCTACTTCTACTTAACAGAATTTTTGAGGGAATCAATAATTAAATCCAATAAGTTTGCCCATATACTTCTATTTGGCTTTTCAAAATCCAGGAAATCTGGACCATTTGCATACCTATGTTTGCTACGTTGCTTGCTACGTCCTATTCAATTTTTTTCTTGAGGCATACTTCGGTTATAATTATAAGATAAGCTATTCTAATTGTGAAGTGTTCCTCCATTTTATTTTGCGAAAGAAAGCGTTCCCCATTTTGAGCAAGTTCGAACTCTGAATCATTGCCTTTGACCTTGTTGCAGAAATCAGGAACTTCTAATGTCCGGAACATTTCTCTACTACACTGCTACTTCAAAAAGATTAATAGCCTAAAGATTTGTTTCGGTGTCAGTTGCTGCTTTCATGGCCCTTGAAGAAGAACAAGTCCTAACCTTGTTAGTTGCCACCTACTGTTGTTTCCCCTTTCGTGCCGGCGCGCTGACGGCCAGTTATGGTGCTATGCCCGGCTACCGCTTGTCCTTTCAAAACCTCACTGTGCCCACCCTTGTTGCCTACCAAATTCAATTTTTCTATGATCCAAATCCGCGCGCCTATGTCGAACTGTCTAGAAACCACTCTTGCAGCCCATTATAAATCAAGTGAGCAGGCAAATGGGACTCATGCTGCTCAAACCACATCCAAAGAAGCAACACGCTCAACACGCTCTGGTCATGCTCTTTGCCAAGGACCAAGGTATGCTGTGTTTTAGGCAATCCTTATTTGTGCAATTGCAGACATGTGTTTGTAGGGAAACTCTCTTGTCTCCTATGTTCAATAAATATATTCCAAGGTGTATTGTTTCTCTTTTTCTTTTCAACATTAGCTATTGGTTCTACAGCAGTCAGCCGGTCACCACTGTAGCAATATTTGGTTCAAGTCCATTTTTGGATTCTTCTTCTGGAATGGCTATGAACAAGAAGACATGCCATAGTTACTATTAGAGGAATTAACTTCAATATCATGTTGGCCATAATTT
This sequence comes from Triticum aestivum, assembly GCF_018294505.1. Taxonomy (NCBI): domain Eukaryota; kingdom Viridiplantae; phylum Streptophyta; class Magnoliopsida; order Poales; family Poaceae; genus Triticum; species Triticum aestivum. Next base: position 173,051,314 of record NC_057806.1, read on the forward strand.
TCTGTTAATGAAGATTTTTAGTGCCCAAAAATTTACTAATGGTCACAATAGATGAGTATCGACATATACTACTATTAGACGATGACGGCACTTTTTTGGTCAAGTTGAACATCATGACGGGGAGTTGCAGTGGTTCTGTAACATGTAATTTTGTCATTTTATTATTAATGCATATTGATTGTTGGGTATTTCGAACTCTAGGTTGGTCTGTTTGCTATTAAAAGATCTGCATCTTAGTTCTAGGTGGATCAGCTTGTTTTAATGGAGTTGTTCAGGCAGAAATTCCCAAGCTAGATTTGTTATATTTCCCTTTATATAAAATCACGTGACTTTGTCACGCATATGCACATATATACTCAGTATCACCTCCAACTACACTTGTATTTTTGTTCTCACCAAATCACTAAAATTTCTGGAAAAAAATGATTTACATGGCAGGTCCAAAAGATATTTGATAAGCTTAGGAGTTTCCTGGAGAAACCCTTTGATTTAGGAGTGATGCTGAAGAACTGCAGGGTCAAGAAAGCAGCGGGTCTATGCCCCAAATGTTACAGCCCTCGTGCCAACAAAGTGCTAAAGGAAAACAAAAAGTTTGTATCATGTACCTTAATGCTTGGTAAAACCATCTGCTTGCATATCCTGTTGGATTTCAAACTGACCAAATGGAGCATATTAGTGTTGTTGGATTTCAAACATCTGCTTGCATATCCTGTAAACATTCCAGCACCTTGCATCATACAGAACTAGCCTAAGGTGATATGCTTGATCTTCTATGCCTATTAGTGTTGTAAAGAAGGTGTTTATCACCAAGGAAGTTAATTATAATAAGCATCAGTATAGAAACAAATTTATGATGACTGAAATATTATGCTATAAATAGCTAGAAGATCTAGATCAAGCACAGAGTTCCTGGCTGGAAAATATATACTATTTTTTATGTTTTCCTCAAGTACCAGGCAGTGGCTTTGGTTTTCATCTTGATACAGTCAAATCTTGCTTTATATAGTGTAAGAGGGTGAAAGTTTTGTTCAAATAATTAGTATATATACTCACACAATGAATGCCCTCCAGCAGCATTGTCTCTAGTGCCTTGCTATACGTTGAGCATTTTTTTGTAATACTTAACATAATCCAAGACACATATCAAATAAAGGGGGAAATCGTGCCTATATTTTTGTTGTATATACCAATATATATGTGACTATGTTTGAGACTTTAAAACACGGTTATTGATAATTTTGTTATTAAGCAGTGCTTGCAAGAGGTGAAAAATCAAAGAGATCACACCCCATTGGTAGAGGTGAGTGGACTGGAGGTGTGCGGTGCACTGAGAGGGCGTAAAGCCAGACTGATTTTCTATGCTTCAAAAGCTGTTATGTAGCTAAGTTAAATACTTTGCTTTTTACAGTGGAGATACTCTGTTATGTGGTAGGGGGGATATCTTGTTACTTCTGTCCTGTTCTTGTACATTTAAGCTTAATAACAATTGATTAAGTACAGTGTTGATTTTCCATGACGTGAAGTTCTTGATGGCGTGTTTCACGTGTCGAGGCTTATATGCTTCATGAGATGATTGGTTTTAAGAATATTTCATCGAAAAAATGATATCTCGAGAAAGATGAGAGATAAGGTGAGGAGGCGAGAGAGGTGCCGGTATCCTTTTGTAAAATTGTCATAGTTTACTTTACACCATCATCACCAACTTGGTTTTTCTATAAGAGAAGAGTAGAGATAGAGAAAGTAACGTTCATATGCTAACATTCATTGTAATACAGTGAACAATAAAGACTGTTATGTATGTAGTAGTGATTGTTTGATGTATACAATATTTACTCTCCCTATCAATGGAATCAACAGCTTTTCCTTTGCGTTTAAGCAAAATTTGTTTTGGAGCTCAGGTCTTGCATGTTTTAGATATTTACATTCTATGAATAAACTTCTGACGAGAAGCGTTCATGATGCTTTCTATATTGTAGTGCCAATTATTCATGTACATGCAACACTATGAATATATATACTCTCTTATGTATGCAAGTTATAAATAAAGTGTTTATATTTGTGTTCTCTTCTTTCATGTGAGTTCTCTTGTATTCAGAGATAAAGGTGGTCATTATTGCCGCAATTACTAAATGTGTGTGGTCGGATTTTCTATTTAAAGTGAGTAATGAGAAAGCCGGGTAGGAAGAACAAAAAACCTTCCTGCAGGTGAAGATGGGGAAGAAAATGGTTGGCTTGGACGAAGCCAAAGGAGTCTGAAATCACATGTTTAATTGTGCTTGATGTGCGCCTATGAACAATATAACATTGTTTGATCACTGTCTAGGAACAATTTTTATTGTTCCGTAGGAATGTTTAAGCACACAATGTTTCACTTATCAATTGTGACCCCGTAGCATAGCACGGGCATCTTACTAGTGCTTATCTCAAGCTCAAGATGCCCGGTCCACGTGGCATCATAATAGTCAACGAAAATACGGAACGCTCCCGCCATACAAAGGAGCACACAGCTGCCTTAGCAGCAGAAGTACAGAGCGGCTTTCTCAAGCAGAACCTTAATTTGGCTGTCGAGCCCATGGACACCGTCAAGAGGGTCCGAACTACCCTCCAGCAGGACAGCTTGGCTCGTCAAGAGCTAGACTAGCAATTCGGCCTCCGTCTCAGTCCTAGCCAAGTAATGGCATTCACACCACGCATACATAACTACGCACTCAAAATTCCATGGGCATCGACGGAGGCATAGCTAGTTTGTGATGCACAGTACGGCTCAATTGACACCGGATGCACACATACTTTCACTATTATTCGTTCCCTTTTCAGGTTTCAATCCTGCAGGCCCCATCTGATGGCCTGATCACCAGTTCTCTTGAAGGATAAACACACCAAGACGGCGAGGAACGCAGACGTATGGGGGATTTTCAAGGTGGTTTCGTTAACAATCACTCTACCTGTTTTTCAGGACCCACATGCAGCTCTCCCTTGGTTTTTGGCATGTTAAATAGCCTGTTGCTTATCGCACTACTTGTATTAATGCGCCTCGACGTATTAATCAAATTACAATGAAAACAGTTCGCGACTAGAGCTTTAGGGCCCCAGCTTATCACCTTTGCACCCTTTCTGTTTTCTTTCTTTTTTTTCTTTCTTTTTCTCTTCTTCTCCCCTGTCGGTAACCCTATCAGGTAGCACCCGTACACTTCGGTACATTTGATGTTTGATAGGGGCTTCATAGCACCCCACACTACGGCAACAAAAAGTCCGAACATTTTTATGGTATAGTTCGGCACCCCGAATTTAGCACTATATGCATTGGCTCCGAATCATGTCTTTGGTCAATAGTTGGGTTGCCCAGCTCCTGTGTGCTTGCGACCTTACGTTCCGCTATATTGGCTAAGGTAGTAAAGGGAGAACTACTGCGATTGTGCCTTGGTTTATCCAAAGGAGCACCTCAGTAGAGAAAGCCGAAAACTGACTGTCATGATGCGGCGAGAGCCGGTCAGCTCTTCGGAGGTTGCAAATCATTGGAGATTTCTTCTGCATTATGCGAAGGATCGGTACTTCCCGATGAGGGAGTCCTGGACTAAGGGGTCCTCGGGCGTTCGGCCTGTTATCCATGGGCCGGACTGATGGGCTGTGAAGACATGAAGGCCGAAGACTGTAAATGTGTCCGGATTGGACTCTCCTTGGCGTGGAAGGCAAGCTTGGCGACCGACTATGAAGATTCCTTCTTATGTAGCCGACTCTATGTAAACCCTAGACCCCCCGGTGTCTATATAAACTTGAGGGGTTAGTCCGCAAAGGACACGTTCGTTACCATAGTCATACATGTTAGACTTCTAGGGTTTAGCCATTACGATCTCGTGGTAGATAAACTCTTGTAACACCCATATTCATCAAGATTAATCAAGCAGGACGTAGGGTATTACCTCCATAGAGAGGGCCCGAACCTGGGTAAACATCGTGTCCCCTGTCTCCTGTAACCATCGATCCTAGATGCACAGTTTGGGACCCCCTACCCGAGATCCACCGGTTTTGACACCGACATTGGTGCTTTCATTGAGAATTCCACTATGCCATCAATGAAAGGTTCGATGGCCCCTTCAATTGTGTATAGTGACACTGTCCAAGGAGAGACCTTCCTCCCCAAATAGATTTTCGTGTTCGGCGGCTTCGTACTGCGGGCCAATTCGCTTGGCCATCTGGAGCAGATCGATAGTTACGCCTCTGGCCACCAGGTTAGATTTGGAAGCTTGAACTACATTGCGGATATTCGTGGAGACTTGATCTTCAATGGATTTGAAACCGCAGCGATCGCTCCCCCTCACCCCGATGAACATGGCTTAAATCTGTCATCGGATCACATCCAGGAGATGGCCCCTGTTGCTACAACGGCCTTAGGACCAGAGCAGATCGTGCCATCCGAGGCCTTAGAGTCCGCGATATTGGAGCCGCACAAGAACCCGGCACCCCGCAATATTTGCGTCAATGGAACTCCGGACTCGTCTCTGGCTAGAAGTCCCGGACCAGGTATGCCTGCGGACACCGAGCTGGATCAGTTATCAATTCTCAAATTTAGCGCCGCAGACATCTTCCAGCACTCACCTTTGGATGATGTGCTAAACTCTTTAGAAAACTTGTCCTTGGAGAAGGACACACAGTCGAACTATGTTCAGTTCGAGCCAGAGGCTGATGATGCGAAATTTCGCTTCCCACCCGCCACCCACTTCATAGCCACTGTCGATGACTTAACCGATGTGCTTGATTACGGCTCCGAAGACACCGACGGTATGGATGAGATGCCGACATGGAGCAAGGCCAAGACCCGCCGTTTACTGGATGTTGGACGGCCACCTCTTCGTACGATGCGTACATGGTCGACACACCTAAAAACGCTAGCGACGATGACAAAGGAGATCAAGTTGTGAATAAACCTTCTGAGACACAGTCCAAGCATCGGCGCCCTAAACACCGCTCTAAGCCTCATCGCACAAATGATGGAAACACCGGCACCGGAGAAAACAATGAAGACCCTGTCGGGGCTGCATCCGAACAGGAGGAACAAGACAACGGGCAAGATAACCCTGATAAACAGGCCATGCCCAATGACCCAAACGATAATAGTTATCGTCCAGTCTCCGAGGATGATGAGAGCCTCGGCAATGAGGACTTCATTGTGCCTGAGGCACCCCTTGAACAGGAGCGCTTCAAGCGCCAGCTAATAGCCAATGCAGGAAGCCTGAAGAAGAAGAAGCAGCAGCTCCAAGCTGATCAAGACCTGCTCATTGACAGGTGGACTGATGTCCTGGCAGCCGAGGAATACGGCCTCGAGCGCCCAGCCAAAATTTACCCAAAGTGCAAACTGCTACCTCAGTTCGACAAGGAGGCACCATATCCCATACTTCCGTCACGCAATGCGGACCGACCACCACGTGGTCGGGATAGTGCGGCGGACCGGCCACCCCGCGGTCGGGATAAAACGGCAACTCAAGTCGAACAACAACCCGCCCCACCGCCTTGCAAAAACAGGGACAAAATAGCTCGGGACCATACATACGACCTTTGGTAGGAGCTGGACAGTAGAGCAGGACACACCAGATCAATCTACAGATCGTGAGGACGCTTCCTGACTTGGGATGATGGCTACCTATTCGGACGTGACAAACCTAGTCACAACCGGGCCAATAACCGCAGACGGACTTCATCGGAGGTGCGCCGTGACGCGGCCCGAAATAGAGGCGCCGCACACCCTCTCTGCTTCATAGATGAGGTGCTAGATCACAAATTCCTCGAGGGGTTCAAGCCCTTCAATATTGAATCATACGACGGAACAACCGATCCCGCAGTATGGATTGAGGACTTTATTCTCCACATCCACATGGCCCGTGGAGACGACCTCCATGCCATCAAATACCTCCCACTAAAGGTCAAAGGGCCAGCTTGACACCATCAAAACCTTTCTAAGCAGGCCTTTGTGGGCCTATTGCAAGTCTTCTGCCCTGTGGGGTCTACTGGGCCGTACGGGCCTGCATCCTGGCCCAACTAGAGGTTGGGTTTCTAGTCGTATGCAGGCCGTGCCGGCCTAGTAGGCGGGCTGTTTTTGCTTTATTTAAAAAAAATATAAAAAATCACCAACCGGGACTAAAGGTCCCCAAGACCATGGCGCGCCTCGTGCCACGTGGTGGGCCTTTGGTCCCAGTTCGTGCTGAACCGGGACTTAAGGGGGGGACCTTTAGTGCCCACCCTTTAGTACCGGTTCCAGAACCGGTACTAAAGGTCCTTATGAACCGGTACTAAAAGTCGTTTTTCTACTAGTGATTGTATAGTGTATGGTTTTTAGAGGTGATAGTATAGAGTAGGATAATTCTTTGAATATGCTATATCGTTTAAACGGGGGCCAACTCGCCCAAACGTTGTAGTGACCATGGCCCTCCACAGGCCGTACATTCCATGGGCCATCTACGAGACGGATGATCTCTGGCCATCTACGGCCGTCAGATTCGTGGGCCTTCTATGGGCTGTCGGATCCATGGGCCTTCTATCGGCTGTCGGATCCATGGGCCTTCCATGGGCCAGCAGATACATGGGCCTTCTGTGGGCCGTCGGATTAATGGGCCTTCTGTGGGCCATCGGGTCAATGGGCCTTCTACGGGTCGTCTCATCTATGGGCCTTGTACGGGCCGTATAGGGGGCCGTAAACGGTCTAGAGTGGAAATCGTATGTTTTATGGGCTGACTATAATGGGCCGTTAATCGGTCGTATTTGATGATGCTATTAAAATGGCCCAATAGATTAATGGGCCACAAACGGGCCGACTGTATCCACAGGCTGAATTTGACCCACAAGCAAAAAACACCTGTAACGGGCCGTAAGTAAACGAATGCTGGAAATGAGCCCAAGAATAAATGGGCCCTAAGAAGGCCGAAAGATAACATGGGCTGGAAACGGCCCAACGGTATAATGGGCCATTAATGGGTATAAAGTGATACACTGTTCATTACGGCCAGTTTTACCACGGGCCGTTAATGGGCCGAGGGTTACTAAGGGCCTCATATGGGCCGAAAGACGTCATGGGCCATATATGGGTCGGAAGTTAAAACGGGCTGGAATTATATTAGACGGCCCAGATGACGCTACTAGGCCTAATTTGGATAGGCCGTAAACGGGCACTAGGTTAGCGGGCTGTAAATGGGCTATATGCGAACATGCCGTTAACAGGCTTGCCGTGGGCCGGCCCGCCACCTTTTGATCAAGTCAAACGGGCCAGCCTTTTCACAGGAATGGGCCTCTATTGGGTCGTGCCACATGTCGACATATCATAGGCGCTTTGGGTCCAATGAGTGGATGACATCTGTCCCAACGGCGAGCCGACACGTGTTCCCTCTAGCTAATGATAATTTTACACGTGGAAAATCCCCATTGGTCGGGGCTGTTAACGGGTTATCAGATCCGAAACCGGACCTGATAGATTAACGGCGTTCTGTTACGGTGGATGCCACGTGTCGGTCAGCCTTGACGAAAACACTTCTGTGATGCCCGATTTATCGACATGGAAGTGGACACTTCCATGATGATAATTTTGGTAATGTCATGGAACACTTCTACGACAGCACAGGTATGACTATCTTCATTCTGTCATAAATTTGTCATGGATGTACATGCATGACAGAAAACGTGACCTACTGTGACAAACACGTATCATCATGGAAGTGTATTTTTTTTGTAGTGATGGATCATTAAGAATGGTTGTTGATTATCGTGCATTGAATAAAGTGACGATCAAGAACAAGTACCCACTGCCGATGATCAATGATCTGTTTGACCAGCCGCGAGGAGCTAAAGTATCCTCCAAGATCGATCTGCGTTCAGGATACCACCAGTTGAAGATCCGAGAACAGGATATACCTAAGACCGCCTTCACCACAAGGTACGGGCTATGTGAGTATACGGTTATGTTATTTGGATTGACTAGCGCCCCTGTCTATTTTATGAGCATGATGAACAAGGTATTCATGGAGTTCTTGGATAAGTTTATTGTGGTGTTCATTGATGATATTTTGGTATACTCGAAGAATTAAGAGAAACACAAGGAGCATTTGCGTTTAGTTCTCGAGAAGCTCAGGGAACATTTGTTATATGCCAAGTTCAGCAAGTGTGAGTTTTGGTTGAAGGAAGTTGGATTTCTTGGACATGTTATATCAGGAGAAGGTATAGCAGTGGATCCCAACAAGGTCCAGTCAGTCACTGAGTGGTTGGCACCCACCTCAGTTGGAGAGATCAGCAGTTTTCTTGGACTAGCGGGATACTATCGGATATTTATTGAGAATTTTTCCAAGATTGCAAAGCCTATGACGGTGTTGTTGAATAAAGATACTAAGTTCAAATGGACAGAAGAATGTGAAGCAAGTTTCCAAGAGTAGAAGAAACGTTTGGTTACAACCTTAGTGCTGATTTTGCCAGATATACGCAAGGATTTCCATGTGTATTGCGACGCATCGCTTAGGACTTGGAGGAGTACTTATGCAAGACGGAAGAGTTGTTTCATATGCCTCACGACAGCTTCGACCACATGAGTTCAATTATGCCACACATGATTTGGAGTTAGAAGCCGTAGTGCATGCGCTCAAGACCTGGAAAAATTTTCTTACTGAAAACCGTTGTGATGTGTACACGGATCATAAGAGTTTGAAGTACATTTTCTCGCAGAAGGAGCTAAACCTCGGGCAAAGGAGATGGTTGGAGCTCATAAAGTATTATGATATGAAGTTGCAATATTATCCGGGTAAGGCCAATGTCGTAGCAGACGCCTTGAGCCGGAAGAGTTACGCCAATACCCTCGTAAGCGGAGGATTGCCAAAGGAGTTAGCCAAGGATCTCAGGGAGCTTCATTTTGAGATTGTCCCTAGAGGTTTTGTTGCAGCAATGGAGGTTCAGTCAACATTATTGGGAAAGATTCGAGAAGCTCAGCAGGATGACAAGGAAATTGCCGAGATAAAGGAGAGAATGAGCAAAGGGAAAGCCAAAGGTTTTCGGGAGGATGAACACGACACCTTGTGGTTTGAGGACCGTGTTTATGTGCCCAATAATGCAGATATCAGGAAGCTGATACTTCAGGATGCTCATGACTCGCCCTACTTAATACACCCCGGAAACACCAAGATGTATTTGGATTTGAAGGAGCGTTTCTGGTGGACTAGAATGAACAAAGATATTGCCGAGTATGTGGCCGTATGTGATGTATGTCAGAAAGTGAAGGCAGAACATTAGAAGCCAGTAGGATTACTGCATCCTATGCCGATACCCGAATGGAAGTGGGACAATCTTGGCATGGATTTCATCACCGGATTGCCCAGGACCTGATCAGGATATGATTCTATTTTGGTAGTAGTGGATCGTTCGACCAAAGTTACTCACTTTATCCCAGTGAAGACCACCTATACAAGTGCAAAGTTGGCCAAGATATATATGACCAGGATCGTATGTCTGCACGGAGTTCCGAGGACCATCGTATCAGATAGAGGAGCGCAGTTTACTTCAAAATTTTGGCACCAGCTGCACTAGACTTTGGGTACCAGGCTAGAGTTCAGTACAACTTTTCACCCATAGACAGATGGACAGACCGAGAGAGTCAATCGGATTCTGGAGGACATGTTGAGAGCTTGTGCACTAGATTATGGATCTAGTTGGGACGACAATTTACCATGCGCGGAGTTCTCATACAACAATAGATACCTAGCCAGTTTGAAGATGACACCTTTTGAAGCTTTGTATGGAAGGAGGTGCAGGACACCGTTGATGTGGGATGAAGTTGGAGACCGTCAGTTGTTTGGACCAAATTAAATTAAAGAGTCAGAAGAGAAGGTTAAGCTGATTCGAGATAGACTGAAGGTAGCTTAGTCCAGGCAGAAGAGTTATGTAGACTCAAAAAGCAAGGAGGTAGTCTATGAAATCAGAGACAGAGCGTATCTTCGTGTGTCACCCTTGCGAGGAGTTAAATGCTTTGGAGTAAAGGGAAAGTTAGCCCTGAGGAGGTCGATGCGTTGGGCGGCGGCGTGGAGGTCCTCCTCGAGCGCGAAGACGCGGTCCTGGAGGTAGCCGCGTAGGTCCTAGGAGACGGCGAGGTTGAGGCGGAGCGAGCGGTCGGGCACGGGGAGGCAGGGGGCAGACTTTGTCTGGCGAAGCACCCCACCCACGCCACCGGCGAGCCACTGGTCCAGCTGGTGATGGTGCTGCATGATGGCTGCGCCCTGGACCGGATCCGGTGCTGCACCTCCAGCCCGTGGATCCAGAGCTCGGTCTCCATGGTTGTGTCGCGGGCTAGGGTTTCAGGTGCTTGGGAAAGAAGCAAAAGGTGGGGGGCGCCGGCGGTGGTGGGGTAGAGGAGAGGGTGGGGGTCTCCGGCGGTCTTGGATGAGGTGAGGGGCGCGCGCGAGCGGCAGAGGGGTGGGTGGTGCAGGGGAGGGGAGAAAGGAAGGAGAATAGAGCGAGGGGAGAAAGAAAGGAGGCGGGGGGGGGGATGGATGGAAAATGTGAAGAGGACTCACGAGATCTAGGGTTTCGGCTTAGGTGGGCTTCGGGTGAGGAGAGCCGTTGGATCCGGGAGCATCCGTCGGTGATCAATCCACCATCCGCGTGAAACACCCACGGACCAATCAAAATGCAATACACGCGCACCATGTCATGACCATCTAAATTGGTCGCAGTTAACTAAAAAATTGGTCGTAGTTGACTAAAAATTCATTTTCTATTTTTCAAGTGCCCAAAATGAGTTTTTTTTGTGAAGGACCTACCATATTTATGTTGCAATATTGGACCAAATAATTTTAATAAAATAGTAGGCCATGTATAATGCACAATTTACAAAATGGTTGGGTGTCAAAATTTTCAATCCACCTCTCGTGAAAAAGACAAATTTCCGCCAATTCAGCAGGAAGCGGGTCAAATTTGAACTGCACGTGCCTCATAGTTTGCTATTTATTTTTTCCAAAAATCATTTCTAGGTACATAAGTATCTATTTAATCAGAGAAACACAAAAGGTTTTTCCAAGATTCAACCACTAGCTATGAATGGTCATGCACGCCGTTTTGACCGCATTTTCAAAACGGGCATAAAAAATTGGAAAACCTTCGCATTGTGTCATCATATGTGACCAAGTTACCAGGAAAAACAATAAACTTGTAATACGACAATTATTTTAAAAAAAGTGTTCTCAGAAATGAGCTATCATGCGTGAATATTCATGGCTTTTAAGCCAAATGATCAATCTTATGGCCACATTCATGGCATAGTTTGTTCAAATGATCTCATATTTTGCACAAGGATGCATATTGGAATGGCAAACAATGTTGCCTAAGGGAGTTTTCATTTTCTTTGGACGAAAACACCATTTTCCATTTTTCGAGTGCCCGAAATGAGGTTTTTTTGTGAAGGAACTACCTAATAATTGTTGCAAAAACGGACCAAATCATTTTTCTAAAATACTAGGCCATATTTAATGCACAATTGACCAAATGGTTGGGCGTAAAGTTTTGATCCACCTCTCGTGAAAAAGAAAAATTTCCGCCGATTCAGCTAGAAGCGGGTCAAATTTGAACTATAGCTGCCTTGTAGTTTGCTTTTTATTTTTTCCACAAATCATTTCTAGGTGCATAAGTATCTATTTAATCATAGAAATACCAAAAAAAATCCAAGATTCAACCACTAGCTAGGAACGGCCATTCCCGCCGTTGTGACCGCATTTTGAAACAGGCATAAAAAATTCAAAAAAAATCAAAAAATTGGGAAACCTTCGCATTGTGACATTATGTGGCCAAGTTCCCATGAAAAATAACAAACTTGTAATACGACAATTATTTAAAAAAAACATTCTCAGAAACGAGCTATCACGTGCGGAGATCAATGGCTTTCAAGCCAAATGATCAATCTTATGGCCACATTCATGGCATAGTTTGTTCAAATGATCTCATATTGTTCACAAGGGTGCATATTGGAATGGCAAACAATGTTGCCTAATGAAGTTTTCATTTTCTTTGAACGAAAAAATCATTTTCCATTTTTGAGTGCCCAAAAGGAGTTTTTTTGTGAAGGACCTCCCAAATAATTGTTGTAAAATTGGACCAAATCAATTTTCTAAAATACTAGGACATATTTAATGCACAATTGACAAAATGGTTGGGTGTAAATTTTTTTGATCCACCTCTCGTGAAAAAGACAAATTTCCACCGATTCAGCTGGAAGCGGGTCAAATTTGAACTGTAGCTCCCTCATAGTTTGCTATTTATTTATTTTTCTAAAAATCATTTCTAGGTATATAAGTACCTATTTAATCAGAGAAACACCAAAAAAATTCCAAGATTCAACCACTAGCTAGGAACGGTCATTCCCGCCGTTTTGACCGCATTTTGAAACACGCATAAAAATTTGAAAAAAAATCAAAAAACTGGGAAACCTTCGCATTGTGTCATTATATGTGGCCAAGTTCCCAGGAAAAATAACAAACTTATAATACAGCAATTATTTTTAAAAAGTGTTCTCAGAAACGAGCTATCATGTGTGGAGATTAATGGCTTTCAAGCCAAATGATCAATCTTATGGCCACATTCATGGCATAGTTTGTTCAAATGATCTCATATTGTGCACAAGGGTGCATATTGGAATGGCAAACAATGTTGCCTAAGGAAGTTTTCATTTTCTTTGGACGAAAAAACCATTTTCCATTTTCGAGTGCCCAAAAGGAGGTTTTTTGTGAAGGACCTCCCAAATAATTGTTGCAAAATTGTACCAAATCAATTTTATAAAATACTAGGACATATTTAATGCACAATTGACAAAATGGTTGGGTGTAAAAAGTTTTGATCCACTTCTCGTGAAAAAGACAAATTTCCGCCGATTCAGTTGGAAGCGGGTCAAATTTGAACTGTAGTTGCGTCATAGTTTGCTATTTATTTTTTCCAAAAATCATTACTAGTTACATAAGTACCTATTTAATCATAAATACATGGTTTCGTGGCGATACGTCGAGGTTTGGGCGGTGGCCGAGGGCCCAAACTCTAGAGCGCGTAAACTCGCATGCCCGCCGCGTGGTCACCGCATGACCGTGGCGTTGCCATGTGTTCTGGGCGGCCTAGGCATGTCTGGTGGGTTTGGCACTCCCCAGGTAGGTGCTAGGAAGAAAATTACAACATAAGATTCTCACGAGGAGACCGATCGATGCTCAAACATGAATTAGCAGCCAAGTGTTTGATTAGCGGTACGGGAAATGTACATGGCTAATGGGCGTGAGTTTTGGCTGAGGATGATCAGTTACTCAGAAGGCCGTCTTCACAAATTTTCAGCTCAAAAGGAGGAGCCTAGGTGGTACTTGCTTTGCAAAGTACCACACTGGACATAAATACAAATGTTGAAGATGGGCTCAAAATAATGAATGGATTGAGCTGGCATTTGGTGGAGGATGGTTATTTGAGCATAGGAAAGCACTGTAGAAAATGGATACTATTTGGACATGCCAAAGTGGTACTTCCTTCACAAAGTGTTGCTCTGAACAGAATAGTAAAATGAATATTGTTGAATTATTTTTGAACTAGGCAAGGAAGGTTTTTGACATATTTGATGAAGATATAATCCAAACCATTTATGAGAATTTTTCGGGAATTTTTGGAATAACAGAAATATAGGTTGCTTCACAACCTAGGGCAAAAATTAACACATGGACATGACACATAGGCAAAACAGATGAGATGGCGCCTAGTCATCGCAACCCACCACAATTTACAAGGCTATGACCATCTATATTGGTCGTTAACAACTAGAAATAAGGCATCAGACTAGCGTTGTTTGCTTTATGACCATTTCGTGTAAGGAAATTACGACCTTTCTGACTAAAATGGTCGCAATGGTTTAGGGTTTGGAGCCCCCCGAGTAGCTTTTGACCAATTGGTCCCAAATGGTCATAGATCTATGACCAATTCTTCCAGGGTCACTGCCAGAAGGTCACTAGTTGACATATTTCTTGTAGTGTTTTAAGATAAACATTGTCGCCCGGCAATAGGCCTTGCCGTCTCCCCACTTCAGTCGACCATTCTCGCGCTCTTGGCGGAGGCAGGGGCGAAGTAGAGTTCCCTCGTTCACCTCCTCGCCACCGCGACTACTACCAAATTCCGACCCAGGAGGTAGCTCTTGTGTACAGGAAAGGGGGAGCATGGTGGTTTTAAGAACATAAACGAGGTTTCACATGTCCTAGTTCTATAAGGAAACACATAACAGGGGGATGAAAGACTTATCTGAATCCGCAGCCCCCGGCAACCTTGGCTTGCCGTGGTTGGATCCTTGTATCTTCAGCCCCCGACAGTCTTGGCCTGCCAGAGCCGGAGCGCCGGTTCGTTCTCTTTTTCCCAAGCGGCTCAAAAGAAGTTTCCGCGTGCCCTGCGAACCAAAGAGAACAGAAAGATGCACACTCGACCTCTGGGCTAGGGGTTAGTCGTCGCTAAGCATTATCAACCGTAATAGAGACTTAACCTAGCATGCATGCTATAACTTAGGGCGCCATCGCTACGTTTATTTATGCTCAGGGTCTGCGCCTGGCTTTGTACAGAGGGTTACATGCTTTGCCGGCAAGGCTTGTACAAAAGGTGGTTTGCCGGGAGGCCCGGCAACCGTGCCTTATGGGTAAAACTTGCGAAGATATTCGATGTTCTAGGAATTGCTCACTGGGAAAGCATCTTCGGTCTCCCGGAGGACTGTGCCGGGCCTGGTGACTCGTATTTCCCGATAAGGGCCTTCCCACTTTGAGGTCAACTTGTTGGAATTCTTGGCCGACTGAAGGCGCCAAAGAACAAGGTCGCCTTTCGCAAAGCTTCGGGCATGAACCTTGCGGCTATGGTAGCGGTGCAAGGCTTGCTAGTAGCGTGTTGCTCTCACAGCCGCCCGAAGACAATCTTCCTCAAGGAGCGTTGCATCATCTTGCCGCAGTCGCTCTTGCTTAAGCTCGTCATAAGCGAGCACTCGAGGTGACCCGTATATGAGTTCTGCGGGGAGAACTGCTTCTGCCCTGTATACCAGGGCAAAGGGTGTCTAGCCGGTGGCTCGATTTGGCGTCATTCTGATCGACCAAAGAACTGCCGACAACCCATCAATCCAGCGCCTTCCGCTTTTGTGCAGCTTGTCAAAAGTCTTTGTTCTCAGGCCTCGCAGTACTTCAACATTTGCCCTCTCCGCTTGGCCGTTGCTCCGTGGGCGTGCCACGAAAGAGAAACAGGCCTTGATGCCGAGCTCTTGGGTGTACTGCATGAAGGTGTGGCTTGTGAACTACGTGCCATTGTCGGTGATGACTCTGTTTGGCACAAAAAAATGGCAGACTAGTCCCTTGAAGAACTTGACAGCTGATTGTGTTGTCACCTTCCTCACTACATCCACCTCCGGCCACTTTGTGAACTTGTCGATTGCAACATACAAGTACTCAAAGCCCGCGACATCGCGAGGGAAAGGGCCCAGTATGTCGAGCCCCTAGACCGAAAATGGCCAGGAGAGAGGGATTATTTGAAGAGCTTGAGCTGGTTGATGAAGCTTCTTCGAATGGAACTCGCACGCTTCACACCTGGCTACTAGTGCTGTCGCATCCTGGAGGGCGGTGGGCTAGAAGAAGCCTTGCCGGAATGCCTTGCCGACAAGGGCCCTCTACCCTATGTGGGAGCCACATATGCCTCCATGTATCTCTGCCAACAACTCCAGTCCTTCCTCCCGGGGGATGCACTTGAATTTCACACTGTTCGGTCTTTTTCTGTACAGGACGTCATCGACGAACTGGTACAAAGCAGACCGACGGGCTACTTTTTCCGCTTCTTCCTGCTCCTCAGGAAGTTCTCCTGTCTGGAGGAAACGGACAGTATGCTATGCCCATGCTGGAGCCTGGGGCTCGACGGCAGCTGTCTCTACGGCTAGGGCTTGGCGCCCTGCCGGAGCCAGCTGCCCCTTGGCAGGCTCGGAATCCGTGGCAACACCCTTGCCGGCGGCCCCTGGAGGCTCAGCGGGAAAGTACTTGCTTGGGCCCGATTTCCTCCGCTTGTTCCGCTCAATTGATGGTTCGACGGATGGTTGAGTTAACCGAAGAAAAAACGTACCTGGTTCCACAGGTTGCTTAAATGCAGCGCGCTTTGATAGGTAGTCAGTGATGTCGTTCTCCTATCGGGGAACGTGCTCCGCTTGTATACCATCGAAGCGCTCCTCCAGCTTCCTCACCTAATCTACGTAGGCCTCCATCAACGGACTCTGGTAATCTTTGTTGACATGTCTGACGACAAGATGCAAATCACCCCCGACGATGAGCTTCTTCACCCCGAGGTCTGCCGCGATCCTGAGACCGGCAAGCGGCCCCTCGTACTCAGCAGTGTTGTTTGTGGACATCTCCCTAGGAAAGTGCATCTAGATCACATACTTGAGGTGCTCTCCGGTGGGTGTGACAAGCAGCACATCGGCACCGACACCTTGCAGCGAGAAAGCCCCGTTAAAGTACATGATCCAGTCGCGACTTGCTTCCTTGCCGGGGAGAGTGGTCTCCTAGATTTCTTTGTCGGGCGTTGAGGTCCATTATGCAATGAACTCTGACAAGACCCTGCTCTGGATTGTCGAAGTACTTTCAAACTTCAACCCAGAGCTTGACAACTCCAAGGCCCACTCCACAATCCTTCCGGTTGCATCTGGGTTGTGCAGTATCCGTTGCAACGGGAGGCGGGTGAAGACAGTGATCTCGTGGGCTTGGAAGTAATGACGTAGCTTCCTCGAGGCCATAAGGAGGCCGAAGAGCAATTTCTGCACACCGAAGTACCTTGACCTGGCCCCTGCAAGAGGGAGCTGACAAAGTAAACCGGGTGTTGCATCATCTTCTTCTTCTGCACCACTTCACTTGGCTGCGCGGGCCCTGCCCCGATGGCGTCGAACTCTGCCGGGGGCCTTGCCTTGCCGGCACCAGGCCCTGCTGGGGGAATCTCTGACTTGCCATCCACCGGTCCTGCCGTTGCCACTGCCTCTTCCTCGACCTCCATCTGTTCCACTAGTGCGGCGCTGACCACTTGATTCGTTGCCGCCAGATACAGCAGCAACGGCTCTTGTGGTTTAGGAGCAACTAGTATTGGCGTAGAGGAAAGGTATTTCTTCAGATCCTGCAATGCCGCCTCGGCCTTTGGGGTCCACTCCTTTCGGCTTGCCTTATTCAAGATTTTGAAAAAGGGAAGGGCACGCTCAGCGGACATGGAGATGAATCTGCTCATGGCGGCAGCACAGCTAGTGAACCGGCGCACATCCTTGATCCACTTGGGTGCCTCAATCTGCTCAATAGCCTTGATCTTGTCTAGGTTTTCCTCGATCCCACGCTGTGACACAAAGAACCTGAGAATTTTTCCTGATGGGACGCCAAAGACACAGTTCTCAGGGTTTAGCTTGAGGTTGATCTTGCGTAGGTTGGCAAACGTCTCTTCTATGTCTTGTACAAGGGTCGCCTTGTCCTTGGTTTTGACCACTATGTCATCCATACAAGCTTCCATATTTCTATGTAGCTGGGGCTCAAAACTAATCTGGACCGCCCTTGCGAATGTCGAGCCAGCACTCTTCAACCCGAAAGGCATCCGTAAAAAGCAATATGTACCACATGGGGTGATAAATGTTGTCTTCTCTTCATCTTCTCTTGTCATGAAGATCTAGTGGTAGCCCGAGTAGGTGTCGAGGAATGACAACAGATCACACCCGGCCGTGGAGTCAAAAATCTGGTCGATGTGCGGCAATGGGAAGGTGTCCTTAGGACAAGCCTTATTGACATCTGTGTAGTCAATACACAGTCTCCACTTCCCATTTGCCTTGCGCACCACCACCGGATTGGCCAACCACGTCGGATGGAGCACTCCTCTCACCAAACCTGCCGCTTCCAATTTCCTGATCTCCTCTGTGATGAACTCCTGTCATTCCAAAGCTTGCTTCCTGACCTTCTGCTTGACAGGTCACACATGGGGACAGACAACAAGGTGGTGCTCAATTACTTCCCTGGGAACACCGGGGATGTCGGATGCTTGCCACGCAAGCACATCGACATTCGCCCACAGGAAAGTGATGAGTGCACTTTCCTATTTGCTATCGAGGGTGGAGCTTATGGTGAGAGCCCCTCCCGTGCCATCCTCCTTGACAGACACCCTCTTGGTCTCTGGTGGTGCAGCTCTGGATTTCTTGCTCTTGCCGGTAGAGCTCTCGAGCACGTCCTCGACGGTAGCACAACACCCAGAAGAGGTGCGCTTGTCGGAGTGGGTGCGAGAGGTCTTGCCGGTCTTCTTCTTCCCTCCCTGAGCTTCAACGGCAGGAGCAAGTGCCTTGGCGGCAGCTGCTGCAACTGCTTCCTGATAGAGTTGGTCAGCACGGATCAGTGCATCCTTCTTATCGGAGGGGATGGTGATGACGGTCATCGGCCCAAGCATCTTCAGCGTGTTGTAGGCGTAGTGCACCGCCGCCATGAACTTGGCTAGTGCCGGGCAGCCGAGGATCCCGTTGTAAGGCTAGGGGATCTCGGTCACATCGAAAACGATCCTCTCCGTCCTGTAGTTCAACAAACCTCCAAACGTCATGGGCAATGTGACCTTCCCCTTTGGCTGGCTCCTTCCCAGACTGACCCCTTGAAGCGTGTCCGTTTCCTCGAGGTTTCCATCAGGAATTTTCAGCCTTTTGATCACGACGGGCGAGATCAAGTTCAGGCCGGCCCCGCCGTCAACCATTATCTTGTTCACCTTGAGGTTGCACATCGTTGGCGAGACCAACAACGGCAAACACCCGACCGCAATTGTGCGGTCAGGGTGGTCCTTGGCGTCAAAGATGAGGGGCGTGATGGACCACTTCAGTGGCTTCTGAGCGTCGAACAATGGCTCTTCTGCTGTAATCTCAGCGCCCACTGCTTGAGCTGGCGGTGAGAAGTGTGCAGCGAGGCGCCACCATCAATGCACATGGCCTCTGTAGCCTTCTGAAACTCTAGCTCGCCAGACTCGTCCTCCTCGTCGTGATCATCGTCTTCCTTCTTCTTGTCGCGGCCCCGAGCAGGCCCCTCTCGCTGGTTATCCTTGCCCCGGGGCCTCCTTGCCCGCCATGCTTCTTGATGGATCCGTCGGCACCATCCAGACCCTTCTCCTTGTCCCGCCTCTCATACTCGGCCTTTTTCTTTTTGGCAAGCAGCTTGACCTGTCGGAGAGTTCTCGAGGTCATGGCCCTTGGTGCGGTGGATCTTGCAATACTGCTTGTCGAAGCCTCCTGGCTTGTCGGCGGCCGCCAAGGCCCGGCAGGCGGCGCACCCAGCAATCTCCTTGTCGGGGTTGTTTGCCTTGGCCTTCTTGGCGGCACCAGTGTCGTCGGATCCCTCGACGGCAAGCACGGCCTTGCCCTTGCGTTTCCTGTTGCGATGCCGGCCCTTCTTCGTCGGGGCGGCAGTGTCTTCATCAGTAGAGTCGGTTTCCACGCCGGAGTCCTCTCCGGGGTACTTCCTTCCCTCTTCAGCCGGGCGTACCTATCGGCTAGAACATAAAGTTCGGCCACATCCTTAACCTTGTTCATCGGCAGCTCTTCACGCATCTTGCGTAGGGTTTCCCCTTCCTTCTAGGGAATGATATGGAAATCACTGACCTGGCCATGAGCTTCGTGGCTTCCGATGAAGGCACCAATGAACTCATGGCACATATCTGACCAAGAAGAAATGGGATCCGCCGGCAAGTGCATTAACCAAGACATGACATTGGGCTTCAGTGCCAACGGGAAGTAATTGGCAAGCACCTTGTCGTCGCGAGCTCTGGCAGCCTGCATCGCAATGGTGTAGATGCTGAGGAACTCTGACGGATGGGTCTTGCCGTTGAACTTCTCATCGACGTCGGGCTTGAACGTGTGGTGGGACGGCCACTGGAACTGCCGCAGCTCACGGGTAAAGGCTGGGCAACCCACCTCGTAAGGTAGGCCGCCGGAGCCCGCCGGTGCTGGGTGGTCCATAGTGGGTCCTGCCTGCTTATCCGACTGGTGGCGTGTATCGCGCCGGCGCTCGATAGTTGTTCGAGCGTCTTTGTGGGCTTGCTCCCAAAGAACTTGGCATTGATTGCGGTGGGTCCAGGGGTCGGACGACGCTATGGAAATGTTATCACCAGCGTCGTCACGATGGATCAGCACCGGCGGTAGCTGGCGCGGGGGAGGAGAGTGCACTGTGGCTGCAGCTCCCCCGTTCCTTCCACCGCTGGTGTATGGTGGCTCGATGGAGCGCCGGCCCGAGGGCCCTGCCGGCCGTGGCTCGTCTTTGTTGGCGATGGCGACGAGGCTTCGGATGGTGGCTCTCCACTCGTGCGCGCCAAAGCTTCTGCTGGCGTGGGTGGTGGCGAAAGCTACGTGGACCGTGGCGCGCTTAGACTTCCAACCACGTTAGAAGGAGCTCTATCACGGCCCAGCGGCTACGTGCCATTGTTGCAAGCACTTCGGCGGGCAGACTGGCCTCCTTCGTCCCACAGATGATGCACAGGGCTCTTCCCACGGTGATGTCCAGGGTTGCCGGCGTGGTGACGATGCTTGTCGCGCACACCATCGGAAGAGCACGCTGTGGGTGCCGGGGCAGGTGTCAGGGAGGTCGTGACGCCGCCCGTGGGTGGCACGGCGGCAACTCCGGAGGGCCTCGTGCCTCCTGCAGGGGGCCCAACTCCGTCTCTGGATTTCGTGGCGTGCGACCCACCGTCTGGCGCACGAACGACGCCGCTCGCTGGGCTCTGACTACCAGAGCGATGTTGGTGCTCGCGGGCCGCGCCTCGGGTCCTGTCCGCGACCAGGCCGCTACTCTCCCTCACTGGTATGGGCCGTCTGGCCCCCGACGAACCGACTATCGTGGCCGCCATCTTCTTTGGAGCCATGGCGACGAAGAACCGCTAGGCTACCTACTAGACCAGATTCTCACAACTGCGCCCCCTACCTGGCGTGCCAAAGATGTCGGTGGGAACGACACCTATGGCATCACTGGGATCCCTTCTACGGTTGGCGGGCGTGGGGACGTGAGAAGAGCAGGTTTAGGAGCAAGCACACGGATCGTTTACCTAGGTTCGGGCCGCGAGGATGCGTAAAACCCTAGTCCTGCTTTGGTGGATGTATTAAGTGTTCTTGAGCTTTTTGAACTAGCTACGGTGGCTGCACCGTTCCAAAAAGCCGAATCACTCTCCTGGTCGCCTCGGGCCTCCTTTTATAGGAAAAAGGGGTTGCCACACTAGCACTCAGGAGGTGGAAAGGTCTACAGTCAATGAGCCTATCCTCTGGGACCGTCGGACAAATGCACTTAATGTGCTGCCGACGTGCCCCACTTGCTTTATCGGGGACGCCAGGGAAGCACGTCCCAGCTGTCGCCGCCTCGCCTAGCCTTGACACGCGTCCGAGCTGATGGGGCGTCGTGGTGCCACATTGGCTGGCTGCTGGGCTGGCGCGGTGGTGGAACCTTCAGGAGGACTTGCATGCCACCACGCATGAGCTTGCGGGGTTGGTGTAGAGGCCGCACGTTGCCACACAAGCACCTGCTCAACTGGTTGAGCTGGCAGCTGCATGGGGATGGCGGTGGATTCTTGACTGGCATAGGCCTGGCAGTGGCCCTGCTGATGCCCTCATCAAGGGTCTTGCCAGGGGCCCGGCAAGGGTCTTTCCGTGGCGTTGCTGTCATCCCCGGCAAGAGTCTTGCCGAGGGTCTTGTGGATTTCCTCGGCTAGGATCCTGCCGAGGGTCGCCGTCTTCCAGTCCTCATCTGAACTCATATGTTTATGATCTTGACGAAGATTTGCGTGCCACCATAGAGGCGCGTCCCGCCCTGGCTCCAATGTAGTTGATTGGGTCAGGGCCTGTGGGCTCAAGGGTGGCTCGCTCTGCTGGTGTTGGGCAAGTTGCCCCGGCAAGGCTCTTGCCGGGGCTGCGGGGGGCTGCCTCGGCAAGGATCTTGCCAAGGGAGTCCACCTCGCCCTCTTGCCCTCCTGCGCTTCTGGTCTTGGCGTTGCCTTGATTGCCTCGTGTTTTGGCTTCTCACCGGCTTCCCGCCTATGCCTTGCTAAGTGTGGCCGTGGCGCGCGGTACTGACTGCCCGTGCACAAGTGAAGGGGTCAAAAGGAGAGCCCCTACTTTTGTACACCGACACAACGAATGTTCGTTCGTTAGCCTGTTCGTCTTGTTTTATTTTCCTGGGTTTTTCCGCGATTATTTCAATCGTGATTTCTGCCCTGATCTTCATTTTGGTTTATCTTTTCGCTCGTTTATCCAAATTAGGTGAAACAAGTGCCTAGATCTTCATCTTGAAGCCCTCTTTCTGTTTAACCAACTTGAACAATATTTTGGTATTGTAAAATTTGACTTTAGTCCAGATTAGTAAATGGATCTTGTTTCTGTCATAGTTTGAGTTTCGTTGCTCCGTTTGATTTGATTCTTTTTGCAAATCGGAGTTCTTTAGTTGAATTTTCTAGTTATGTCTTCTTATTTGAGTTTTACCCATGCATCTTTGCTTGAGTGCTTATGTATGCTATTCTTTGTTTGTGATAGAATTCCCGGAGTGGGAAGCGTGCTACGACGAGTCACTAGGTTTTGTGGATCGTCGGCAAGTCAAGTAACACATTGATCATACTCTTTTCATACCCAGTTTTATGCATTAGTTACAATCCTCAAACTTGTGGGTATTGGGAAGTAGATGATGAGGTAGAACCTATTACCTGTTTTATTATCAAACTCTTGGGAGTTACTTCTACGTTATGCTCATATTGCTATGTTATGCTCGTAGACGTGGATTGGGTTTGAGTGTATCCATGACAGATGTGAGATTGTTTATTTAATGGTTTAACTTAAGGTGGCAAATTTAATATACATCTGGGTGGATTGTTGGTTTAGGGCACCTGGGGTTATGCCATTGTTGTCCTAGGAGATCCCGGGGTTATACCGTGTGATCCTCCTATGGTCCGCCACCCAGGATCAAAGAGATCATAAGATTATTCATGCTAGAAACTTCCGTGTGCAGCCACAAGCTATTACGGGCTCTAGCATAGTTTAGTATGTTGCATGACCTCTTCCAGTGGTAGGCTAACAGATGTAGGGGATGTAGGTTGGTACTATCTACCCGGGGTTAGAGTTAATGCTTCTGAAAGACTGTGTCTCGGTCATCTGTTTCTCAAAAACAATGTAGTGCGAGAAATCCAAACGGAGGAGACCGAGTCTTGTGGGGAAAAGTGTGCAAACCTCGGCAGAGTGTACAAACTAATCATGGTTAGCTGTGTCCCCGGCTATGGACAGCTTGAGTATCTGGTACTTGAATTATTGGTTTGATCTCATCACTCTAAATTAATTTGTTGAGTTGCTAATGTTCACTTTTTAATTGGGATTGAGATGGGGGTACCATTCTCAATGTTTCAACCACAATGATAGTTAAATAAAATATATTCCTTTGTTATAGGGAAAAATTGGTTTTTCGCAAAAAAATTATAACCATAGAGCCTCCACCAGCCATGTATGCATATAGTGATAGCATTTATCTGTTCATTGCTCTACCGTGTTATATTGCCAGCATATTCCATGTGCTGACCCGTTTTCGGGCTGCAACATATCATGTTGCAGACTTTTCAGATAAGGAGTAAGGTGCTCTAGGTCGTTGTTCATGCACTCAGCTATGCCGTTGGAGTTGATGGACTCACTTTATCTTCCAAGCCTTCCGCTACTATCTTATCTAGATGGCCTTAAGCCATATTTATTTTAATAAGTTCTCTTCTGAGACATTCGATGTAATAAGTGTGTGATTGCTACTCTGTTATAAATCCTTCAAGTGCTGTGTGTGTTACCATTACTGATCCAGGGATGACACTGAACACAGAGATTTGACCGTCTGAGGTCAGATCGCTATAAAATGGTATCAGAGCACACGCTGAATGTAAGATACGACCACTAAGATGAGCCGTAGGTCACTCTTCTCTACTCATGTAAGACGGCAGACTCAAGGAACATGTTTGCACAACCGGATGAAGACATACCTTTTGGACGACACTTGAAGGAAGTCACTAGGTACCTGAACATCGGAATACCAAGCTTCGTGCTCCAAGGTCTCGCACTTCGTCACCGCGTGTTGGAGCTCTTGTTGGATCTCATTGACCCAGGCCTTGAGCTTCTTACGGGCGGCCTCCTCCTTGACAGCCTTCCCCTCGGCTTCGGCCAGGGCCTTTCTCAGGGCCTCGACCTCGTTCGTCGCTTCTATACATATCATGACACTTCGGTCAATGCATATCATTTTACTTTTTTCAAATAAATAACGGGTTATCGCATACCTTGTTTTTCTTGGAGTTGCCTCCTAACCTAGCTGAGCTCGTCCTCGGCTTGCTCCAGTCTCCGCTTCAGTTTGGAGGCCTTGGCAATATGCGAGGCTGCGGCCAACAGCGACGCCTGCGTATTCATTTCAGACAAATTTAGTTAGTTTCCTGCAATAAAGGATTGATCCTCTGTCCGCCTTTTTCTTTCTGAACACCGGACAGTGTCTCAGGGGCTACTGTCTATATTGGGATTTCTCTTTTTTGGCGCCGCTTACCTCAAAACCTGTCAGCAGGCTGCTGCAGGCTTCAGTTAGTCCGCTCTTGGCGGACTGAACCCTTTCAATTACCATGCCCAGAAGAACACGGTGCTCCTCCACAATGGAAGCGCCTCGCAGTGCTTCCAGCAGATTATCTGGTGCTCCTGGTTGGGTCACCGGCGGAATAGGCATACCCCCTTTCTTTCGAAGGAGGTTGTGCGCCGGATTCCAGAGCCGTATCGGTCTCCGGAATCGAATCCGGCTGAGGGCTGAACTGAATACGACCCTCACCACCAGTCTCCAGGGGGATTGGCTCCCCCTGGTGTCTGGCGATGGAGACCTCGCCTTTTGGCACCTCCTGAGCCTCCCCTTGGCCTGGGAAAGTCCTCCAGGACAGCACCTCTGTGTTGCCCTTGGCCTTGGGGAGTAAGCGGTCGGCGGTGACTCGCTAGCCATTGCCCTTGAATCCAACGAACCTCGTGACGAGGACCGCTGGGAGCTGTCATGGGCCGAACTACAATACCATAACTAATCATGTCAATACAACAAAGAGGAGAGGCTAGATTTATGGGCATGTATGAGACTTAGAACTTACGATGCAGCCCAAGGCTTAGTGCAGGGGCGTCGGTCCGGACTGCTGTCGACGTCCCACGCGGAGCTGCCCACAAGTGGGCCTTTCCCCTTCTTGGGTGCCTCCGCCTCCAGAATTGTGGAGGCCGCCCTTTTCTTCCTCCTGCCATCAGGGGGAGAATCGTTCTCCTCCTCATCATCATCATCGTCGTCTTCGGTGGCGAAGGAGTGGGTCTTGTCTTCGGACGTCGTGTCTGAAGCGCCCTTGCAGCGGGGGACACTCCGGACCCCCTTGGCCCTCCCCTTGGCCTTCTTCTCCGGTGCCTTATAGGGCGCCGACACCAACATCTTCGCTAAACGCGGGATGACTAGTTCTTCAGGTAGCGAAGCCGGACACTGATCCGCTACGCCCTCTCCATCTATTCCTGAAGAAGCTATGATAATAAAAACTCAGATATTATACTTGAAACAATCAAGTAGGGGATGCGTTAAAAATAACATGCCTCGTTGGCGAGGTGGTTAATGACGTGCCCGCGGTCCGAGTCTGTGGTCGGCGGTGTCTCGTTGCCCTTGAAGAGCAACTTCCAGGCATCTTCGTGAGTGGTTTCGAAGAGCCTCTTCAGGGTATGGTGCTTCTTCGGATTGAACTCCCATAGAGGGCGGTTTCGGCTTTGGCACGGGAGAATCTGGCAAACTAGCATCACTAGGATTACATCGACAAGCTTGATATCTTTGTCCACCATGCTTTGAACGTGCATCTGCAGCGCTATCAGCTCATCTGGCGAACTCCACTTCGGGCTCTTCTCAACCCAGGGGGTGAGTCGCAGGGGAGCACCGGAGTTGAATTCGGTAGTTGCGGCCCAGGTGGCGCCGTGGGGTTCTATGATGTAGAACCACTGTTTCTGCCATTCCTTGACGGTCTCTATGAAAGTTCCTTTTGGCCAGGAGACATTGGTCAGCTTGCTCACCATGGCGCCTCCGCACTCCGCGTGCTGGCCATCCACCACCTTCGGCTTCACGTTGAAGACCTTGAGCCACAGACCGAAGTGGGGATGGATGTAGAGGAAGGCCTCACACACGATGATGAACGTCGAGATGTTGAGGAAGGAGTTCGGCGATAGATCATGGAAGTCTATCCCGTAATAGAACATCAGCCCACGGAAGAAAGTGTGGAGTGGAAACCCTAGCCCGCCGAGGAAATGGGGGACGAATACCACCCTCTCATTGGGCTTCGGTGTGGGGACGACTTGCCCCTGGGCTGGAAGACGGTGGGCGATTTCCTTCGCCAAGTTCCTGGCCGCCCGAAGCTCAGTAATGTCCTTCTCCTTGACGGAGGAGGCCATCCACCTGCCTTGACCGCCAGATCCGGACATAGTTGAGTGCTTACTCGAGTGGGAAAAAGATGAGAACTTGGGTGCTAGAGCTCAAGAGTGGAAGGGCAGAGGAAGAGAGAAGGCGTGGGAGAAGAAGGGGGGATCCTTATCCACTTATAAAGGCAGTGAATATCGAATGCCTCCCCACTCGCCCCGAAACTTGCCTATTCCCAAGGGCTGTGCAAACAGCACGGTTGGTTTACCCACACCCGTATTGATGAGAATCCCACAATAAGGGGACACGATCTCTGTTTTGACAAGATGTGCCGATGGCAACCGCGTCTCGAAACATGGAGCGGCAGAAGAAAAACAGTTTGAAATTATGACCGGGCGGACGTGATGTCATGTTGCAAAAAGTTGTCAGCAGATTGGACTCGTGGATTTTTTATATTCTCTATGGTTGTGTGTGGTGTGTGTTACAGGTCCGGACACGACCATTACGTCCGAAGACCATCTTAGAGTTCGGAAGGAGGAACCCGCCTTGCAATGCCGAAGACAGATCTACGCGCCGGATACTTTGTCATTAAATCCAGGTTCAGGGGCTACTGAGGGAGTCCTTGACTAATGGGTCCTTGGCGTCCGGCCTGTTAGCCATGGGCCAGACTGATGGGTTGTGAAGATACAAAGACCGAAGACTGCACCCGTGTCCGGACGAGACTCTCCTTGGTGTGGAAGGCGAGCTTGGCGATCGAATAAGTAGATTCCTTTCTTTGTAACCGACCTTGTGTAACCCTAGATCATACCGGTGTCTATATAAACCGGAGGACTTAGTCCGTAGGGGGGACAATCATTACCATAGTCATATAGGCTAGGCTTTTAGTGTTTAGCCATCTCGATCTCGTGGTAGATCAACCCTTGTAATACTCATATTCATCAAGATCAATCAAGAAGGAAGTAGGGTATTACCTCCATAGAGAGGGCCTGAACCTGGGTAAACATCGTGTCCCCTGTCTCTTGTTACCATCAATCTTAGACGCACGGTTCGGGACCCCCTACACGAGATCCGCTGGTTTTGACATCGACAAGCAACGTCGATCGTTTTTTTCCTATTCCTATCTTCAGTTCAGAAGTAAATATTTACTCTGCTAAGATGCATAGTCACATGAATGTTGACTTATGTAAGGTATTTTAAGAGTTTGTTCTGAATGTTTTCTATGTAATGCCAGGCCTTGTGAGTTTGATTGCAAAGTTAAGCTCAGTATGCTGGGGCATGCGGCATCACGAGCTGTTCACCATGCCTCCTAAGAATAATGCTTCATATTGTTTTGCATGTTGATCTAATGCCCGTGATTTGCATGTTAAGAAGATCATCCTCTTCTGTTGTTTCTATGCTTAAGAAGTTCATTGTCTTAGGTTTCATTCATAGCCTATACGACAACTCGGGTAGGTTAGAGGTGAAACCATATGATCTTCCGACCAATTCATCATCTTAGGCTGTGATTGGATCATCGTTTTCCAACCAAAACCGCTTGTAAAATGGACACTTGTAAATAAAAGCAGATGGTCTCAGGCGAAGTACTTGGTTGGTCAATTTCGACTAGTAAAATATACACTGGTCTCTCAAATTAGATGCGTAACCCGCCAGTTTTACTTATAGACCTTGGGACCTTGGTTTCATTACCCCTATATTTTATGCATTTTTTCCGGTGACGAGTAAATTACACTTGTATCTTAATACATGTGTGAAATAAACCAGAGCTCCCAAGCGCGGCCTTACAGTTTCATGCCGTCTCATTCTATCGAAGGTGCTCATAGGTGTCCGATGATCCTGGCTTCCTAAATAAAGAGCAGACGCTGTATCAAACCATCCGTACATGAGGATTGTCAACATAGTCAACGAACATGAGGATTCAGGAGATGACTTTATTTTGACTGGATGACAGTAGGGACCCACTAGGGCCATAGCCGTACGTACGCAAGTGCCTTCTTATTATGTACAACTATATATATTTTTTGCTTCCTCCTCGTTTCCTAACATCACGGTCCCACACCATTGTCAACCTATGTAGTCAATAAATGAGAGAATAGCACAAGGAGTGGCCAACAGCTGGGACGAAGCAGCTCGAGCAGTATTTGTGTTTTTGAGGTGTGAGCACTGCTGAGTTTTTCTTGAGCGATGTTTTCGTTGTTGTTCAGAGGAGAGCAGGGTACTTTTTGTGAGAAAGGAGAGCGGGGTATTAACTGGGTGGGTGTCAGGACCCCGATCCTAAGTCACACCGATCTAGCATGTAACACATCATATCACTTTGTGGCATCACACACGGTATTCCCATGGGTGCCACCTTACGTGGCCCGGGACCGTTTGTGCCTTTTGGCTCACGTATATGATAGTGTCGCTAGCATCCATATGACAGAGAACCCGGCCCGACATGACTAGTCATAAACCCAAAGTGGCACTAACTTACAGGGACAAGCATACATGACCCAGCAACGAATGTGTCGGTCATCAACGTATGAACCCAAGTCGTAGCAAGCTACAAGGACTTAAAAGGAACAACGCGTGACATTACCCCGAAGGGACAGACACATGAACAAAGAAGGACACATGCCGACCAGCCTAAGTGTTCCGGAGCAGTAGCAAGCTACCATGGCTCAGTGGAAGCACTAGGAGACATTTCCCCATAAGAGAGGCTACCAAGAATAAACAACTAGGTTGTCGGATCCCACACATACCAAGCATTTCAATAACATACACACAATATTCTCGATATGTGCAAATACAACATGGCATCACTACAAAACTCTATGACTCAAAGTATTTATTCATTAGGCTCCGAGGAGTTAGATATTACAAACATGGGTCTGATGACCCAGCATTCAAGTCATACAAGCAACAAGCTACAAATGAAAAAGACTGAGAAGCCTGACTATCTACAAGACCCTACCGAGGGCACAAGATCGTAGCTAAGGTAACATGCTAAACGTCGAAGTCCACACGGAACTACTAGTGAGACTTAAGTCTCTCTACAAAAACATATATTAAGCAAATGTGAGTACAAATGTACCCAACAAGACTTACATCAGAACTAGCTACATATGCATCAGTATCAACAAAGGGGTGGTGGAGATTAACTGCAGCAAGCTAGCTTTGACTCGGTAGCTATTCTGATCTACGACTACAAGTAACTCTTTTGAGGTGGCGCACACGAGTCCACATATTCACCATATCAGTACACCACTATGGATTCGCTCCCGTCTCCCTACGAGAACGCCATCCATAGCACTCACGCTTATCTTGCGCATTTTAGAGTATCCACTTTCACTTGTCTATGAACTGTACAGGCAACCCAGAAGTCCTTTACCGTGGACACGGCTATTCGAATAGATGATGCTAACCCTGCAGGGGTGTACTTCTTCACACACACTCTCACCACTTATCGCCGTTTACACGACATGTACTCGGCAACCTTCAAGCGGAAGCCCAGCGAGGTGTCGGCCATGACCTGACTAACCACACAAGTCCCTAGTGCATGTTTATCGCCTATTCAGGTTCCATCCATAGGGAGTCCAGCCGAGGTTTCCACATACGGCTTCGAACGATGTGTACAGGGTTCCCGGGTCACCAAGCGGGTGACTCAGTACACCGGGCCACGTGCCTACCGCATCATAGCGCATCCCTCGGGTCAGCACTGTGCACGGCCTCCAGCATACTACAAACACCAGAAACTACTTGCAACTCCCGGACAAAGGACATGGGCGGTTAATAAGTCGAGAGGGTCCATTTGTTTCAGGCCCAACGCGTGGTAGTAGCTGTTCATGGATCCCAAACACAGAACTCAGTTCCAGAGGATGGTTTCAATGAGACAACCCTCAATGTACTCCTACATGGCCTCTCAGCGCTACCTTTACCAAATTATGTTCACACACTTAACTCACACACAGTAGGACATGTTCATCACCATTCCAATTCATCCCCGATGAATCAGACCTGACTCAACTGTAAGAAGTAGCAGGCATGACAAACTAGCATGAATGAGTAGGAACAACAGGCTCAAACAACTCCTACTCATACTAGTGGGTTTCATCTATTTATTGTGGCAATGACAGGTCATGCAGAGGAAAAGGGGTTCAACTACCGCAACAAGTAACAGATGAATCGTTGTTGTCCTAATGTAGTAAAAGAGAGAAGGAGCGAGAGAGTGGGATTGTATCGGAATGAAAAAGGGGGGTTGCTTGCCTGGCACTTCTGAAGATAGTATAGTTCTTCATCGGTGTCATCGATCTCATCGTTGGAACCACGTCTATTGAGAGGGGACAAATACCGGCAACAGAGAAGGAAACACAATCAATGCAATGCAACAATATGATGGATGATCATGACATGTAGATATGATGTGGTTTGAGCTAATGCATCTAGAATTTGATTTGGATGAAGTTCATTTGAACCAAGGGTTCAAATGCAACTCCAAATTAAGCATTTAAACCAAGGGTTCAAATGCAACTCCAAATTAAGCATTTAAACCAAGGGTTCAAATGCAACTCCAAATTAAGCATTTAAAAATGCCATTTATGTGTTTTCACATATTTAGTAGGTATAATTTGGTTTTTCATGCATGAAAATGGTACAGATGGATAGATTGCATTTTTCTCATAATTTTTCATATATAACTTATTTCATTCTGAGCTATAGATTATTTTCTATGATTTTTCAAAGTTTTGGGCATTTTCTGAAAATAAATAAATCATTTAGATTTATTTAAATTCCAGAAAAGATTTACTGCATCAGCATTCGGCAAGGCTGATGTCAGCAGGTCAACTGGGCCGGCCAGGTCAAACCTGACCTGCGGGACCCATTGATCAGTGACTCAGGGCTGGTTTGGGTGGATGACAGGTGCAACCGGTCAACGGCCACATCAACATGATCAACCCTGACGTGTGGGACTCGTTGGGTTATAACTAATCTAAGCAGAAATAAAGCTATGGTTAATTAGGGCATGGGGCCCATGCGTCAGTGGCCCAGGGGGTTAGTTGGTGGGGTAATTAGGCCCTAACGGTCGGTTACACCGGCGTTTAGCCGACGGAGACCAACCAGAGCGGCGGCGGCTCGCCAGAGTAGCGCTAGGGGCAGCAGTTCGGCGCGCTGAGGGCACCAGGAGGGAGCCCGTGCTCCCGAGCATCCAGGCAAGGCAGCAGCAGGTCATGGGGTGGTCTGTAGCGGCGGCGGCGGCGAGTGAGGCGGAGGCCAGAGTGCGGTGGTGACGCGAGCGCGGGGTTAGAGCAAGCGGGCGAGCAAAATGAGCAGCGGAGCAGCAACTACGATGCTCCAGGAGCACGATGGTGCAACACGTTCGAGTGGAGAAGCTCGAGAGCGTAGAGGTCATCGGCAATGGCGGACGGTGACTTCTGGTGCTCGCTGGGCGGTGCTACGAAATGTAAACGCAGAAATTGAGGGC
>NC_057806.1:173083526-173122389 GCF_018294505.1 Triticum aestivum
CTTCGCGACCGTAGGAGGAAGAAGGTGTCGGGGACGACACGTCGGGGCTCCCGGTCTCATGTGACTTGGCGATGAGGAAGAGGGTGTCGTGGCGGACCTCGGGGATAGATCAGAGAGGCGAGGAGGTGGCTGTGGCCGCGGCGGATTTGGATGGTGCCAACGGTGCATTCGGTCCGGGCGAGAGAGAGGGAGCAGAGGAGAGGAGGGCCACGAGGGAGAGTGAGAGGGGTCGGGGGGTGCGTGTCGATGTCCAGGGCGTCCAGAGGGAGAAGGGGGCAGCCAGGCAGGGAGGAGGTGGCCGCACGACAGTGCATGCGCGTCGGGCACGTGCCTCGCCTACTGGCGCGAGGTGGAAGACAGCGCGGTGGCTACAATGGTGGGATGGGCCGAACAGTGGGGCCAGGTAAGTTGGCCCAGGTAGGTTCTTGTCTCTCTCTTTTATAATTATGTTTTGTTTTCTATTTTTTTTGTTTGTTTTGGTTTAGTTTAGGCAGTAAATCATTTTAATAAATTCTGAAAATTATTGTGGATGTTAGATGAACTATTCCAGAGCTCCACAAATAACTTCAGAATATTTTGACCATTTAAAATATATATAGCATTTAAATAGCTCCAACTCAAATACTTTTGTGTTAATTCAAGAATCCAAAAATGACCTAAAAATATATTCATCATTTTTGGCAGAGGTTTGCACCTTAACCAGAAATCATGAACTTTTCTTAGAGCATTTTGGGTTCATTGAAAAAGATTTTATTTGAACCTATTTGAATTCATTTGGTGCTAGGGTTTATCAATCCCCAATTCAAATTTCTTGAATTTAAACATGATGACATGAATTCTTTCATGCAATTAGTTACAAGCAATTATAGGGCTGTGACAGCGGGCTATGGCCCGTCTAGCCCAGGCCAGATATCCAGCCCAGATATTAATTTTTTCAAGCTCAAAATGGCTAGCCCAGCTATACTTTTTTTTGAGGAATACCCAGGCAAGGTCAACTTGTTATTCTTCGCCCCGCTGGGCTACAAATCTTTCCTAGGAGGGATGCATTAGGCTTAACAGGAAAATGGGCTTTAATAAATATTAAATGGGAAGTTGTAAGTGCATCTAGTGCCACCCCTAGTTGGTTTTGGAGTATTGATGACAAACCTAGTTGAGGGACTAATGTGTTTGTGAGAATTGCAGGATAACACAGGTAGAAGTCCCTCATTGATTCGGTTTTCCTACCAAAGATGACCCCTAAAAATGTATGAAGACATTGAAGTCAAAGGTGGTATATGAAGATATTCACATTGAAGACTATGACAAGAGAAGACACCACATGAAGCCTATGGAGCTCGAAGACTTAGATCTTTCGTAGTTCTTTTTCTTTTGTGTTGAGTCATAGGAACCAGCGTACTGTTAAGTGGGGTCCAAGAGAACCAGTCAGAATGACTGAAGTGATTCCTAACCAAAAACACCTATGTCTTTGAGTGAAGACTATGAGAGCGAATCTTGTCCATAGTCGGACAAGTCAGCTTTGCTTGTAGCCCAAGTAAAGTTGTCATGTGAGTTTGAAATCTGACCATTGGAACACGTGTCAGTTCCTTAGTGACCCAGGGTCATTTCGAACAAATCAGGTCGGGTTGCCAAGTGGCTATAAATAGCCCAGCCCCCACAACCATAAACGGTTGGCTGCTCAGATTGAGAATACGGCTTTTGTCGTTTGAGAGCAACCCACCTCGAAGCCTTTGAGAGAGAATTCCTTGCGAGGATAAAGCCCTAACCACCCAGAGCCAGAGAGAATTGGGCATCACTTAAGTCTTCTTGTCTGTGTGATCTGAAGACTTATTACACTTGAGGACTGTGCATCCTCCAGCCGGTTAGGCGTTACGTTCTGAGCACCCAAGAGACATTGTGGATTGCCAGTGAACGAAGTCTGTGAAGGTTTGGGAGTCTACCTTGAAGACTTACTAGAGTGATTGGGAGAGGTCTGTGTGACCTTAGCTCAAGGGGAATACGGTGAGGACTGGGTGTCCTGAGCTGCATGTTCAGGACTGGGTGTCCGGGACTATGTGTCCTAAGGTTTAAATACCTAGCCGCCCCAACCAGACGTACAGTTGTCACAGCAACTGGAACTGGTACAACAAATCATTGTCTTCAACGAGTCACTGGTTTCATCTTCCCTTCCCTTTACTTACTGTTGCTCCTTGTGAAGTCATTGTATGTTCGCACTATCTTTTGTCTTCACTGAGTGACTGCATGCTCTGTATGGCTTCATAATATCTTCCTACCTGATCCTTACTACATTGCTGCTATTAAGTCATTGTGCTTTCACTTCATTGAATACTTGACTATGGCTTGTCTAGTGTAGTCTACCTTCCGCTGCATGGTAATAGGTTTATTTCTATCGTTTGTCTTCATAACTTCCACGTTTTGAAGACTTTCATAAAATCACCTATTCACCCCCCCCCTCTAGTCGATATAACGCACTTTCAATTGGTATCAGAGAGAGGTGCTCCCTTGTTCTGTGTGATTCGGTTTAACCACCTGGAGTTTTAGCTATGTCGACCGCAGGGATAATTAAAGTCTCCGCTGCGTGCCCTGTCTTCGATGGAATTGAATATCCCTACTGGAAGAATAAGATGCGCATGCATCTTGAAGCCATTGACGTTGACCTATGGTATGTCATCGAGAACGGTGTTCCCAAGGCTGGAGAAGGTGTCACTGCTACTGACGTCAAGAAATTTGTTCAACTGGACTCTACTGCCAAGAATATCATCTGTGGTCACCTGACCAAAGGACAGTATGGCCGTGCGAGTGCTTTGAAGACATCTAAGCTGGTCTGGGACTGGCTCTCCAAGGTCAATGAAGGCATCTCAAACCAGAGAGATCAGAGAATCAGTGTCCTTCGCAACCTCTTCAATCGCTTCAAGCGAAATGACAATGAGAATGTCCAGCACACTTTTGACCGACTCACTGACATCACAAATGAGCTTCAAGCCCTCGGCGCTACTGAGATCACCAAACATGAAGTCGTCAAGACACTACTGAGATCACTTGATAGTTCGTTTGACATCCTAGCCCTGATGATTCAAGAACGTCCTGATTTCAAGACACTCGATCCATCTGACATACTTGAGAGGCTCAACACACATGAGTTTCAGCTTTCTGAGAAAAGAGATATCTACGGTCCAAACTATGGGTGAACTCATGCCTTGAAGGCAAAAGCTGTTTCCTCATCTGAAGAAGAATCTGACAACAGTTCTGATGATCCTGAAGACATTGGAAGGGAACTTGCTATGCTTGTGAAGAAGTTCCAAAAATTCACCAAGAAGAAAGGCTTCAGAAAGTCTTCCCGATCAAGCTCAAGGAATGATGAAGCTTTTGCTCACAACTACAAGAAGAAAACATGTCACAAGTGCAAGAAACCTGGCCACTTCATCTCTGAGTGTCCACAGTGGGACAATGAGAACAAAAAGAAGAAGAAGAGCAAGGAATATGACTCTGACGACAAGAAGAAGAAGAAATACTCAAAGTCTTCGTCCAAGTCTTCCTCAAAGTCTTCATCACACAAGAAGAGCTCATCTGGCAAGGCGCGTGCGTTTGTTGGCAAGGAAATGGATTCAGAGGAGGAGTCCGCTTCTGGGGAGGCGGAGGTGGAGTCTGAGGAGGAGTCCGATTTAGGCATCGCAAGTCTGGCTACAGCATACGTTGCCAAGTCCATCTTCAATACTGAAGACAATGACCTCGTCACCGACACCGATGCAATATGACAAGGACTACTCCGCTTCTACCTACTGCTTCATGGCACGCGGTGCCAAGGTAAACACACGCACTACTCACTATCAAACATCTAGTGACGATGACTCTGATTGTGATTCAAAACCCAGCTACAAAACACTTGCTAAAATTGCAACTGAACAGCAGAAAGCTATGGAACATATTCAAAAATTGTTAGACAAAAGCGATGATCTATTAGGTGCTGAAATGACTCGATCTGAATCCTTAATTGAAGACATAAAAAATCTTCACGTTAAGTGTCAGGAACTTGAAAGTCGTCATGAAACTCTCTCAACAACTCATGAAAAGCTTTCCTATGATTATCTTCAAAGGAAGCAAGATCTTGAGAAATTGAGAGCGGTTCATGAAGATCTTCAAAAGGAAAACAAGTCACTTCACTCCAAACAGATCAGTCCCGCTCAGGAAGGATTTGAACCACCATGTCTTAAATGCATTGAGTGTGATAATGCTACTTCTGTTGCTGAATGTTCTACTGCTACTACTGTTGCAATATCTTCAACTGTTGATGTGGTAACTAACCCCTCTGCTGAGGATACCACTGCTATTGCTAATGAGAATGCTAGGTTGAAGACATTGCTTGAAACAGGGATGTACAAAAGTCTTAAAGGGCATCAGAGACTATGTGATGTCCTCAAAAAGCAGATTCTGAACCGAAACCCGAGGAAAGAGGGTGTTGGGTTCGTAAGGAAAATGAATGCTGATGGCTCTTACTGGAAACCTGAGCAGTACCCCAAAACCATGTGGGTTGCTGCAAAGGAACCTTCAGCAGACCCATCCAATCTATCTAGCTTCACCTGTGCTAACCTCATTATCATTGATGAATCCTTTGATGCAAACTATATACTGTTTAAGAATCAGAATGGTGAAGTGTTTGCCAGGTACATTGGTACTAATTGCAGGAATGGACCGCCTATGAAGAAGATCTGGGTTCTGAAAAGGTGTCTGGAGAATCTTCCTATGAATGTCATCATGACACCTCACGTGAAGAAGACAAACCTCAGACCAAAGGCTTCATACGGTCCAAAGGCTTCATACAGACAGAGGACTCACCTGAGTCGCACTAACGCAAATGTTTTGCAGAGAAACCATACTCAGGCATATGAATATGAGAGAGGTTCATCAAACCGCCATGTTCATAAGACCAAGAACTATTCTGCTTATTCTTATGAGTACTATTGTCCGCCTGCAAGACTGCTTGCTAGGGCTCCAAAGCCAAAATTCTCAGATGCTGCACTTAGACTCATTGCTTCTCAGCCACCCTTGAAGATGTGGGTGGTTAAGAAAGCTTAACTCTCTTTTGCAGGGAAAGGTCTCCAGCAGAAAACCAAAATCGTCTGACGCCATTGCTGGGCACCTTAAACATCTTGTAGGGCGCAAGATCAAATGCCCGAATGGTCTTACTATGTACTTCGTTCGTGAATCGCTTGCTACTCTCCCTATTAGTCCTAATATGGATCTAAGCTTTCATAACCCACTGGTTCATCAAATGTTTTTGCTTCACAATGCTCTTGGTGAAGCCTATACCCCTAACTGCACTGTAGGGTACGACACCAGCGTCTTCAGAATGGATTATTGATAGTGGGTGTACAAATCACATGACTGGCAAAAGAAGTCTTCTTATGGACTCAACCTTACGTCCATCCGACAAGAGCCACATCACATTTGCTGACACTGGTAAAAGTAAGGTATTGGGTCTAGGTAGAGTTGCAATCTCAAGGGATCAACACATGGACAAAGTCATGCTTGTTGAATCCCTTGGCTTCAACTTAATGTCTGTCTCAATGCTTTGCGATTTGAACATGATCGTAATATTTGGAAAATATCGTTGCCTTGTACTAATGGAATCTGACAAGTCTCTAGTGTTTGAAGGGTATCAAAAAGATGATTTGTACGTGGTAGATTTCTCAGCAGGACCACAGCTTGCCATATGTCTTCTAGCAAAAGCTTCAAAATGCTGGCTCTGGCATCGGAGGCTTGGGCATGCTCGCATGAGGAACCTCCACACCCTTGCGAAGAAGAAGCATGTCATAGGCATCGAGGGAGTCAAGTTCAAGAAAGACCACTTATGCGGTGCCTCTGAAGCAAGGAAGATGACGAGGGCCAAACATCCTTCGAAGACAATCATGACCACTACTCGACCCTTCGAACTGCTTCACATGGATCTTTTCGGTCCCACTCATTACTCAACTCTTACTACTACTGCATGCCTCTATGGCTTCGTTATTGTTGATGATTACTCTAGATACACTTGGGTGCACATAATCCTTTACAAGACTGAAGTGCAGGATGTCTTCAGACGCTTCGCCAATCGAGCTATGAACAATAATGGTGCCAAGATAAAGCACATCAGAAGTGACAATGGCACTGAATTCAAGAACACTGGCCTTGATACATATCTTGATACCTTGGGCATCACACATGAATTCTCAGCCCCGTACACGCCACAGCAGAATGGCATCGTCGAACGCAAGAACAGAACACTCATTGAGATGGCCAGAACGATGCTAGATGAATACAAGACCCCCAGAAAATTCTGGCCTGAAGCCATTGATACTGCATGCCATACAATCAATCGTGTTTATCTTCACAAGCTTCTGAACAAGATATCTTATGAGCTCCTTACTGGCAAGAAGCCAAATGTCAGTTACTTCAGAGTATTTGGCGCAAGGTGCTGGATCAAGGACCCACATCACACCTCAAAGTTTGCACCAAAAGCACATGAGGGTTTTATGCTTGGATATGGAAAGGATTCGCACTCCTACAGAGTCTTCAATCTCTTTCATTACAAAGTGGTTGAAACAGTGGATGTGCGGTTCGATGAGACCAATGGTTCATAAAGAGAGCAACTGCCAAATGTGCTAGATGAAGTTCCATCTAGTGAATCAATCAAGTTAATGGGAACTGGAGAAATTATACCTTCTAAAGCTCATCCTGAAGAAGAACTTATCATCTCAGCACCTGATCAACATGAAGACAATGCTCATCCTGAAGACATTCCTTCTAACAACGATAATTATCAGCAAGAGCAAAGTCTTTGCCCTGTACATCCTCGCGTTGCCAATGAAGTGCAGATTGAAAGAATAATTGATAGCATCAATGCACCCGGTCCACTCACTCGTTCCAGGGCAACTCAGCTAGCAAATTTCTGTGGGCACTTCGCATTCGTCTCAATAACAGAACCCAAGAAAGTTGAAGAAGCCTTCATGGAACCTAAATGGATTCAAGCTATGCAAGAAGAGCTTCAACAGTTTGAGCTGAATAATGTATGGGAACTAG
This sequence comes from Triticum aestivum, assembly GCF_018294505.1. Classification (NCBI taxonomy): domain Eukaryota; kingdom Viridiplantae; phylum Streptophyta; class Magnoliopsida; order Poales; family Poaceae; genus Triticum; species Triticum aestivum. Next base: position 173,090,583 of record NC_057806.1, read on the forward strand.
TTAAGCGTCCTGATCCACGGAAGCACAATATAATAGGCACCAAATGGATATACCGCAACAAGCAAGATGAGCATGGTCAAGTTGTCAGAAACAAAGCTCGCCTCGTTGCTCAAGGATATACTCAAGTGGAAGGCATTGACTTCGATGAAACATTTGCTCCTGTGGCTAGACATGAAGCCATACGCATACTGCTGGCCTATGCAAATCATCACAACATACTTCTATATCAAATGGATGTGAAGAGTGCTTTTCTCAATGGCAAGGTTGAAGAATAAGTGTATGTTGCACAACCGCCTGGCTTTGAAGATCCAAAACATCCTGACATGGTATACAAGCTCAAGAAGGCACTGTATGGCCTCAAACAAGCCCCTCGGGCCTAGTATGACACACTCAAATACTTCCTGAAGAGCAAAGGCTTCATACCTGGTTCCCTAGACCCCACTCTCTTCACGAAGACATATGATGGTGAACTGTTTGTGTGCCAAATATATGTGGATGACATTATCTTCGGCTGCACCAATCAGAAGTACAGTGAAGAGTTTGGATATATGATGCAAGAGCAATATCAGATGTCCATGATGGGAGAGCTGAAGTTCTTCCTCGGTCTTCAAATACGACAACAATGCAACGACATCTTCATATCTCAAGAGAAGTATCTCAAAGATTGCCTTAAGAAGTTCGGTATGCAAGACTGCAAAGGCTTCACAACACCAATGTCAGCCAAACATCATCTGGGTCCCGACGACAATGGTAAAGAGTTCGATCAAAAGGTATACCGCTCCATGATTGGTTCTTTACTTTATCTATGTGCATCTAGGCCAGATAATATGCTTAGTGTTTGCATGTGTGCTCGATTTCAAGCGGCACCAAAGGAGTCACATCACTTAACTGTGAAGCGAATTCTTCAATATTTGGCTCACACCCCAACTCTAGGATTATGGTATCCAAAGGGCTCAGAGTTTGATCTGGTTGGATTCTCGAATGCTGATTATGCTGGTGACAAAGTTGATCGCAAGTCTACATCAGGCACATGTCACTTTCTGGGACGATCACTTGTATGTTGGTCTTCAAAGAAGCAGAACTGTGTATCTCTCTCCACTGCTGAATCTGAATACATTGCTGCTAGATCTTGCTGCGCTCAGCTTCTGTGGATGAAGCAAACACTCAAGGACTATGGCATTCATCTGAAGCAAGTGCCACTTTACTGCGACAACAAAAGCGCCATCAAGATCGCCAACAACCCAGTTCAGCACTCGAAGACAAAGCACATTGAAATTCGTCATCACTTTCTCAGAGATCATGTTGTGAAGGAAGATATTGATATCATACACATCAACACTGAAGAGCAATTGGCAGATATCTTCACCAAGCCCTTGGATGAGAAGAGATTTTGCAAGTTACAGTGTGAGCTAAATATCCTAGAATCCTCAAATGTCCTGTGATCAGGCACACATCCTAACCCTTATGCATATTGATGACTTAGATGTGCAACACACGAAGTAAAGTATATCTTCAATCAATGAAGACATACATTCTAAGTGTGAATACATTAATGTGGAATTTGACTTCGGAGTACCACGATAATTGTGCCCCGTGTCTGGGTCTAATACTTCCTATATGGTGGGTAACGCCACCACCAAATGTTCTATTTTGAAGTGTTTCACTCATGGCGTTACCTTGCAATGTCTTCACATTTGGTTTGGCTTCGATCTCAACATATCTTCATGATTATCTTCACTATGTCAATTATATATATATATATATATATATATATATATATATATATATATATATATTAGTGTTCTGTCCTCTACAACATTCACTTATAGCTATGTCTTCATTGTTGAATCTTTTGAACTAAGTGAATGTGATCGGACCCTAACCTCTCTATGCTTTCTATCTCAAATTCTATCTCTCCAAATCATATGCATTCTATTGAAACTGTTGAATGTCTTCTCTGCGTCCTTGTCAGCAGAAGATACAGAGATAACCATTAAGTCCGTTTTCAATGCTCATTCCTCCACATGAAACCCGGAGAAGTAGGAACGACCACCCGACAATCAAGGCGTGCGTGGGACATGGAACAAACCCCAAAATTCCGCATAATGGCCACGTGTTCCTCAGATGCGAATCGCTAGGGGCACCTATGTAATTGCGCAGTGCCGCCCATGTACCTATAAATACACACTTCACAGCGGTCATTATCTCTTCTTCCACTCTCGCACGAACCCTAGCGCCACCGCTAGCCCTCGACGACGCCGGCGACGAAGCGCTTCGCTGCCGCAACCTCTTCGACGTTGTCTTCACGCCGACCGCGGACATCGTCCTCTCCGCCGTCGCCGTAGGTGTCCTCCGTCGCCAAGTTAGGGCACGGAAGATCGAACTGCTCGGCCTCATCTTCCACTTCGTCTAGCAGTTCTTAGTGTGGTAAATAAAACTTCCTTTTTACAGCACCGCTGATCATATGGATTTGTCACTTTCTACCACAAGAAGTTTCTATTCACACAAGTTAGATCTCTCTCATACTGCATCTCATAACATGCCTAGTATATTCACTTATGCTTCACAAAGTAGTTAGGTTCCTCACTTGTACTGATCTGTGGATTCGTACAAATCTGGAACCAACTCCTTATCTATGAGTGAATGTCTTCGCAAAATGAGGTCAATGTCTTCTAAACTGATTTATCTTCAAAATCTTTTGAGAATGCATATGACCTCTTCCCCTTCCCTCGCACCTTAATGCTGTCACAGGTACATGTCCCTGGGAGAATCCTTTGGTTCTCATAGTCTGCATTCATTTGCAGAATTCTTACAGCATCACATTAATTCTCCCGAAGCCAATTCCTTTTGGTCCAGCAAGCGAAAACCTTTGAAGCCTTTGAACGTGTTGAAGCCTTTCAAGTTAAAGTTTATGGCTTCAGAGAAAGCAGCAAGGAAGGGTGGCAGAAAGCGTCATGGAGAAACATCCAGAGATCTGGCAGATGAACTCTCAGAACTGTACAAGACAGATCCTGAAGAGGATTACAATCAGCGCAAGACCCGAATCCAATGGATTCGAAGATATTGGGCAGAACAATGGTTCAAATATCGATTTGTAACCCAAGAATATGCTGAGAAAAATGCCATCAAGAGACCGTGGGGAGACATCCAATACAAGAATCTTCTACCCAGGTCCAGAGATGAAGCCATTGCTCAAGGCTTCTATCCCTGCATGGTCCGTGGGCCACAGCCAGCTGATGCACACCCATCGTCACTACTATGGTGTCGTGACGACAATCTGTTCAAGCGCAACTTCTAGTTTGCCCAGAACTCAGCGAAGCAGAACAAGAAGACTTTGGGGTTAGACTTCAACCCTGGTCCCTCAGCACCAAGGGCAGATGGCACACGAGATGCAGAACCCAATGTCATCAGTCCTTTCTCCAACCTTGAAGGCCTCATCACCCGCATCTTAGTTCAAGGGACTATAGTGAATGAGCCTGCAGCTGACGTTGAATCAGAAGAAGCTCCTGCAGCGCCGAAGACAAAGAAGATGAAGAAGCCTAAAGCTTCAAAGCCTGCCCCCTCACCAAAAATCTTAAGGGCGAAGCCACTGGCAACTGCACCTCCTAAAGATAGTGTGCAGTCCGAAGACTTATCTCGCGTCTCCAAGCCCCAGAAAGTCAAGATGCCTCTGCCTCACACCGGACAAGAGCTAACTACTGCTGCCATTCTGTGCAATGACGACATTTATCTGTCAAGTGATGAAGATCTAGCAGATGACACTCTTGAGCAACTCATCAAGAGCAAAGAAGAAGTAGAAATCTTCAATGATCTGCCTCTCTTTGATGTGACCATCATCCACAACTTCATTGACGAGTGGTTTGACACGCCAAACATCAGCTTTGAAGATCTGCAGCTACCAATTGGCCTCAGTGTCGCCTTCCAAGGCGCCATTGCTTTAGAACTCGCTATTGCCCGGCGCATTGTTGAACTGAAGCAAAAGATTGACTATGAAAAGGCTCAGTTAAAGAAGCATATGGCCAAGCTCAGCGTGTAGGAAGTGAAGAACTTCAAGAGTATGATGCACGAGCTCAAGGAAGCCTTTGTAAAGAAACGTGCAGAAGCTCAGGGTTCGCGTGAGCGCATGAAGACTCTGGCTGACAGATGTGTGCAAGCCTACAATGAGGCTGAGAAGCGCAAGGCCCTTGGGCGTCCTGGCATCGACCCCAGGATGGCCGCAAAGAAGAAGAAGAAGCCTGCTATGGCTGAACCTGACGCACCAAGGCAGGAAGCAGTTCCTATTGTCTTCACAACTAAAATGACTGGCCCGAAGCCAAAAAGCCGGTCAACAGCTTCAGAGCTCAAGAAGACAAGGACTACTGAGGCTGAAGCCAGAAAGAGGAAACATTCTGAAGCCTCTCCAACTGCCCCCTCCAAGAAGAAGAGGAAGACCAAGAAAGATCGGGCAGCTCCCACAAAGCCCTTGATAGTTGAACCCATTTCTATGGTCTATCCTGAAGCTGAACGCCATGAACGCCAACTGACTATCCATGAGCCTACTTCCACAGAGGCTCATGAAGATGAAGACTTTCCAGCAGCTGATCCCATCGCTGTTGAAGACATTGGTCAACATGACAATGTAGAAGATTGTGCAGTTCTTCCTCAGAACAGCGAACTCATCAGCATTGGTCGTCCACTGACGCCAATTGCACAGGATGCTTCATGGGTAGATCGCCCACAAGAGGAAGAAGACTATGAGGCCCAACCCACTCCAACTCCACAGGCGTCGCCCGCGTTGCGCGGGCTTCGCAAAGGTCCAAGGCCTCAAGTCTCTGCTGAAGACAATCCGACTGCATCAGCTGCGGAAGATGAAGTCCCACAAGTTACCACTCCACTGTCCCACCAAGAAGCAGTTCTCAAGGAGAACGTGCTTGAAAATCTTGCAGCTGCCACAACCACCAATGAAGCTAATGTGGAGCCCTCCCCAACGGAAAAAGAAGACAGCGAAGCCACTGATCCCTTCACTTCTGCTCCTGAGTCTGCTGCCGGTCCACAGTTTGACTATCATGTTGAGCACAGGCCTCAGGTACAGAAGCCAATCCCAAGATTGCCAAGGTTCCCAGGTCCTGCATCAGCACCTGGCTCCTTCAATATCAATGGCTTCAGGGCAGACAACACATTCTTCGATAGCTCCAGGAACCCCTACTCAAGGGAAAGGATATCATCTGATCGGTTCTGGAGCTATCCTCAGCGAAGCTATTACTAATGCATTCTTTACAACCAAGGTCGCATCTTCCCACACAAGCGCCTTGACATTGAAGCCATAGCTGGTCTGCCTTGTCTGGAAGAAGCTTTGGATTGCTTCAAGGAAGTTGGACTGCTGCCGTTCGTTACTGACCAAGAGCATTGGAATGAAGAGCTGCTGCTCCAATTCTATGCCACACTTCACATCCGCGGGTACAGCAGAGATCCAAAGACTTGGGTCCTCGAGTGGATGACCGGAAATGTTCATCATGAAGCCAATGCATTTGACATCATTGAGCTCACTAGTTTGCCCACTCCTGGCGATCTCTACGAGCATGGCTGTCAGCTGCATAGTGAAGCTACTGAGAGCATCTTTAAGAGGCCGGAACCTGATATGAGTCAGATGCTCAGCATGATGAAGCCATTGCCCCAAGATGCTGCTTATCCAACAGAGTTCTTTGTTGAAGACCTTGAGTATCTGCCACGAACCATCTATCACATCATCAGGCGAACTCTCTGGCCCATCAAATCGCACTCTCCAACTGCCAAGCTTGAGGGTGCAATGAAAACTTTGGTCTTCTATATTCTTCATGGAAAATGCTTCAATGCACAGGACTTATTCATCCGCCAACTTGCTGCCTCGGGCTCTGATCTGTTTGGCTTGAAGTTCTACGCCCCATGGTTAATGCGGCTAATTAAACTTCACTCCGATATCTCATATCAGCCATCTGCTCGCAATCATAGGATTTTTCTGCCTGATGTGGATATCTCTACTAAAGCCATCTATCCTAAGCCTGCAAAGGAACCTCTAAGTCTTCAGAATGCAGAGCATCAGAGTTTCTCACAGAACAGTGAAGGAGTTGAAGCAGTCACTCGGGTGTATCCTTTGGTTGGCACTACACGTGCACCACACCCTGCGTCTACTAAAGCCACTGATAGTACAACTGCTCCAAGACCCAAGAAGCGCACTCGTGTTCTCAACGACCGAGAGCTTCTTGTGGCTCTTCATCAGAAACAGGATAGGCATCATGACTAGTTGAAGCGTCAGATGAAAAGCCTCTTGGTGGAAGTTAATCGCATTCGCAATCTTGCCACCAAGAATGCTTTTGTTGCCCATGAAACCTGTCACCGTACATGGAAAGGGCTAACGATGATGTGTTCTGAAGATGATCTCCAAGAGGATGGCTTCACTGAGCGATTCAAGTTTGACTCCACACCTCCTCCAAGAGCTGTGCTGCTAGGAACTCCATCCCTTGAAGACTCTGAGTTCTCTTCATCTGCTGCAACAGTGATTGCCAGAGTTATCAAGGATGAAGATGATGCTACTTCACCACCACCTCCTTCAGCACGCCTCAACTCTGCTCCAAGCTCTTCAGTACCGCCAAACACCACCAACGACCCTGCTACTTCACCTACTCCGCATGGGAACGAGTAGATGCTTTATGTCTTCAAACCTTTTTGGTCCTTACTGACAAAAGGGGGAGAAGCATATGAGGTTGATAGTCTTCAAGTGGGTCCATATGGGCGGGTGCTTTATATTTTGCTTCGTGCTTACAACTCTCGTTTTGCTACATTTGGTTCTTTGAGTTGTAACACTTAAACTCGATGGTCGTCTGCTACTTATCTGCCACTTTGTTTTGCGATGATAAATTTCGCATGTGCGACGATAAATTCCGCACTTAGATCATTCTGCAGACGTCCATTTTCCATTATGCATGTCATTATCTTCATATACTTTCACATGCATAGTGGATTGTCATCATAAGTTGAAGTGGATCTCCACAAGTACAACCTGCCATGTGCATTTGCATTCCAAAAGAAAATTACCTATATGCACATCTTCAGGGGGAGCCCTTGCAACTTATGAAGACAATTCCTTATCCTTTACAATTTCACAGATTATATTCTCCGTTGAAAACTTCAACTAATTTGTCATCAATCACCAAAAAGGGGGAGATTGTAAGTGCATCTAGTGCCACCCCTAGTTGGTTTTGGAGTATTGATGACAAACCTAGTTGAGGGACTAATGTTTTTGTGAGAATTGCAGGATAACACAGGTAGAAGTCCCTCATTGATTCGGTTTTCCTACCAGAGATGACCCCTAAAAATGTATGAAGACATTGAAGTCAAAGGTGGTATATGAGGATATTCACATTGAAGACTATGACAAGAGAAGACACCACATGAAGCCTATGGAGCTCGAAGACTTAGATCTTTCGTAGTTCTTTTTCTTTTGTGTTGAGTCATAGGAACCACCGTACTGTTAAGTGGGGTCCAAGAGAACTAGCCAGAATGACTGAAGTGATGCCTAACCAAAAACACCTATGTCTTCGAGTGAAGAATATGAGAGCGAATCTTGCCCAGAGTCGGACAAGTCAGCTTTGCTTGTAGCCCAAGTAAAGTTGCCGTGTGAGTTTGAAATCTGACCGTTGGAACACGTGTCAGTTCCTTAGTGACCCAGGGTCATTTCGGACAAATCAGGTTGGGTTGCCAAGTGGCTATAAATAGCCCACCCCCCACAACCATAAACGGTTGGCTGCTCAGATTGAGAATACGGCTTTTGTCGTTTGAGAGCAACCCACCTCGAAGCCTTTGAGAGAGAATTCCTTGCGAGGATAAAGCCCTAACCACCCAGAGCCAGAGATAATTGGGCATCACTTAAGTCTTCTTGTTTGTGTGATCTGAAGACTTATTACACTTGAGGACTGTGCATCCTCCAGCCGGTTAGGCGTTGCGTTCTGAGCATCCAAGAGACATTATGGATTGCCGGTGAACAAAGTCTGTGAAGGTTTGGGGGTCTACCTTGAAGACTTACCAGAGTGATTGGGCGAGGTCTGTGTGACCTTAGCTCAAGGGGAATACAGTGAGGACTGGGTGTCCTGAGCTGCGTGTTCAGGACTGGGTGTCCGGGACTGTGTGTCCTAAGGTTTAAATACCTAGCCGCCCCTACCACACGTACAGTTGTCACAGCAACTGGAACTGGTCCAACAAATCATTGTCTTCAACGAGTCACTGGTTTCATCTTCCCTTCCCTTTACTTACTGTTGCTCATTGTGAAGTCATTGTATGTTCGCACTATCTTTTGTCTTCACTGAGTGACTGCATGCTCTGTATGGCTTCATAATATCTTCCTACCTGATCCTTACTACATTGCTGCTATTAAGTCATTGTGCTTTCACTTCATTGAATACTTGACTATGGCTTGTCTAGTGTAGTCTACCTTCCGTTGCATGGTAATAGGTTTATTTCTATCGTTTGTCTTCATAACTTCCACGTTTTGAAGACTTTCATAAAATCGCATATTCACCCCCCTCTAGTCGATATAACGCACTTTTAGATGTAATTATAAAAAATGGGCAGTAACTATAAAAAATGCACCAAACACGTAATTAGTTTATAAAATATTATTTTTGGATTTTGAAAATTTTAATTTCATTAGTTATTTCACGTGCAATGTTTCGTTGGATTTTTACATAATACAAATTTATATTTAAGTTGTATTTAATCTGACTAGAAATTTCGGGATAAAAATATTTCAGATCCCATCAAAATGTGGGAATTTTTTTTGAATTCTATTTTGAACGGTTGGTTGAAATTCTTATTCGTTGTCCTTGCTAGAAAATGGGTTGTACTTTTAACAAACTATAAATGGGCTGTAGTAAATTCTATTAGAATTCTGGGCTGTACATTCTTACAAATCGTAAATGGGCTATAAGTTCTCTGCCACACACTTGTGGGCCTACTAAGTTGACGCGCCCCCTAAAAAAGTAGGTTGACATGTATGCAAGGCTTTTTCAACTTATAGTCAACACGCGGTTCTAGCAGCAGTGGCTGTTGGATGTCCATCCAACGGATGTCGTGCTTCTTTTTCAATCTCGGATATTCTAGCTTCATCCACCCAAAATATGATTCCTCCCCCTGACATCTGGGGCACACCATTTCGGAGGCTGACCTGTGGACCTACTAAGTTGACGTGTACCAAGGGCTTTGTCAACTTAGTCATTATAAATGATTCTAGCTGCAGTGACCGTACAATATCCATCCAACGGTCGTCGTGCTTCTTCATCCTCTAGTCTTCTTGCTCCAGCCGCCCAAAGCAGCACCGGTCGTGCCGCTTGCTCCTGCCTCCCGTGGCCGGCTGTGCTGCCGCAGAGGCCTCACCACTGCTACCTCTTGAGCACTGCGTTGGTTTTCCCTTGAAGAGGAAAGGGTGATGCAGTAGAGCAGCATAAGTATCTCCCTCGGTTTTTGAGAACCAAGGTATCAATCCACTAGGAGACCACGCGCAAGTCACCTCCTACCTACACACACAAATAAGAACCTCGCAACCAACGCGATAAAGGGGTTGTCAATCCCTTCATGGCCACTTGCAAGAGTGAGATCTGATAGATATGACAATAATAAGATAAATATTTTTGGTATTTTTATGATATAGATTGAAAGTAAAGATTGCAAAATAAAGTAGATGGGAAACTTATATGATGGAGAATAGACCGGAGGGCCATTGGTTTCACTAGTGGCTTCTCCCAAGACAACATAAGTATTACGGTGGGTGAACAAATTACTATCGAACAATTGATAGAAAAGCGAATAATTATGAGAATATCTAGGCATAATCATGTAAATAGGCATCACGTCCGTGACAAGTAGACCGGAACGATTCTACATCTACTACTATTACTCCACACATCAACCGCTATCCAGCATGCATCTAGAGTATTAAGTTCATAAGAATAGTTTAACGCCTTAAGCAAGATGACATGATGTAGAGGGATAAACTCATGCAATATGATATAAACCCCATCTTTTTATCCTCTATGGCAACAATACAATATGTGTCATTTCCCTTTCTCTGACTGGGATCGAGCACCGCAAGATTGAACCCAAAGCTAAGCACTTCTCCCATAGCAAGAAAGATCAATCTAGTAGGCCAAACCAAACTAATAATTCGAAGAGACTTGCAAAGATAAACCAATCATACATAAAAGAATTCAGAGAAGATTCAAATATTGTTCATAGATAGACTTGATCATAAATCCACAATTCATCGGATCTCGACAAACACACCGCAAAAGAAGATTAGATCGAATAGATCTCCAAGGGAATCGAGGAGAACTTTGTATTGAGATCCAAAGAGAGAGATAGAGAGAAGAAGCCATCTAGCTACTAGCTATGGACCCGAAGGTCTGAAGTAAACTACTCACACATCAGCGGAGGGGCCATGGAGTTGATGTAGAGACCCTCCATGATCAATGCCCCCTCCGGCGGAGCTCGGGAAAAGGCCCCAAGATGGGATCTCTTGGTTACAGAAGGTTGCGGCGGTGGAAATAGGGTTTCGTGGTGCTCCTGGATGTTTGCGGGGTATAAGGATATATATAGGAGGAAGAAGTAGGTCGGTGGAGCAATGAGGGGCCCACGAGGGTGGAGGGCGCGCCCAGGGGGGTGGGCGCGCCCCCTGCCTTGTGGCATCCTCAATTGTTTCTTGACGTCCAGTCCAAGTCTCCCGGATCACGTTTGTTCCAAAAATAACGCTCCCGAAGGTTCATTCCGTTTGGACTCCGTTTGATATTCCTTTTCGGCGAAACTCTAAAATAGGAAAAAAAACTACAATTTGGTTAATAGGTTAGTCCCAAAAATAATATAAAAGTGTAAAAATAAGCCCATTAACATCCAAAATAGATAATATAATAGCATGGAGCAATCAAAAATTATAGATACGTTGGAGACGTATCAACTGCCCCCTACTACTCCCACAGTCGGCCAGGCCATCCCTCTACTCACCCACACCCCATGTTATTCTGCGGCGACGACAGCCGCACACCGCAGCCGAACCGGTGAACTCTCATACTCCTCTCCACGTGGGCATCCACTGCTATGTCTTCCCCGGTTCCTCGTCATCCCCTTCCTAGGCCTCGCCGTCGTCCACTTACCTGGTGCTCTCAGCGCGGTCTAGTTAACATGGTCAACAAACAACATCCATCGGACGTGGACTGCACGTGGAGAGGCTAACAGCTGGGTCCATGGCCGCACACAAGGAAATGCCTCCTTATTACGTGCAAAATAATGATTCCTCCACCTCACATCTGGGACTCACCGGAGGGGCCTCAATATTTTGTGAAAAAACATTCCTCCCACTGACAGGTCAGACCCACCAGCTATATCTTCGCATGCAAGGAAGTATCTCCTTATTACGCACACAAAAAATGAATACTCCGCCTTCTAGCTGGGACCCAGCATAGTGGGAGGCTAACTTGTGGGCCTACTAAGTTGACGGAGACGGAGGGATTTGTCAACTTAGTCAATATGAATGATTCTAGCTCCAGTGACCGTACGATGTCCATCCAACGGCTGCAGTGCTTCTTCAACCTCTGGTCTTCTCGCTCCAGCCGCCCAAAGCAGTGCCAGTCGTGTCGCCTGCTCCTGCCTCCTGTGGCCGGTTGTGCTGCCGCGGAGGCCTCACCGCCCCTACTACTCCCACCGCTGGCTAGGCCATCCCTCCACTCACCCACACCCCCTGTTACTCTGCAGCGACGGCAACCTCACACCAAAGTCGAACCAATGAACCCTCGTACTCCTCTCCGCATGGGCATCCACTGCCGCGTCTTCCCCGGCTCCACGCCGTCCCCTTCCTAGGCCTCGCCATCATCCACCGCCCTGGTGCTCTCGGCGTAGCATCGTCAACGTGGTCAAGGAACGACTTCCATCGAAAGATTACTGTACGTGGAGAGGCTGGCAACTGGGTCCACAGCCGCAGCAAGGAAGTGCCTCCTTATTACGTGGAAAATAATGATTCCTCCACCTGACAGCAGGGACCCACCAGACGGTCCACCGTATTTCACAAAAAAACGTTTCCCCCTGACTGTTGGGACCCACCATCTACATCTTCGCATGCAAGGAAGTGCCTGACAGTCGGGACCCACCCGGTTGAAGTGTACGTAGCGTTGGCATTCTGGTCGTGAACGTGTATGTACATACGATCGGTCTGTCTGCAGGCTGCAGCGATGAACCGTGGCCATGTAAGGAAGGGCACGTGTCGTAGTAGAGGCGCGCACGTGTCGTAGTAGAGGCGCACACGTAGCATGTACATGTACGTACATCGGCCAGGGTGCAAGAATGTAAATACGACCACATACATACGGACGGGGTCTCAAACGCCTACTTGCGCATACGTACGGCCTGGGCTCGTGTACATGGCTGGGTCGCAACGGAGAAGCTGCGCCGTCATCATGATCATGGGGTGGCAACTGCCTGGGTCAGAATGCAATGCGTCATCGTGTTCATCGGGAGCCAACCGGCTTGGACGGAACAGCCGATGGAAACAAGGCTTGGCGTACCGCAGAACGGAGGAAACGACCTTGTGTTCGATCGGCCATGGTCGAAACGGGATCCTATTCATCGGGAGGGGTCTGGCGTACCACAAAACGGAGGAAAGAGACCTCCTACGGTCGAAACAGGGTCCTGTTAACCATGAGGGGTGTGGCGTACCGCAAAACGGAGGAAACGGACTTGTGTTGGAGCGCTACGGTTGAAACAAGGGTCCTGTTCATCGGGAGGGGTGTGGCATACCGCAAAACGGGACTCAACAGGATACTATTCATCTCCACCATCGAACACCTGCACGGGCTACTATTCATCCACCGTCGACTGCCTCCATGGGCTCTCGATCATCCACCGTCGACCTCCTCTAGCCTCCACCTGCGAATCTTCATCCACGGGCCCCTATTCATCTAGCCTCCACCGCGCGCTCCTCCACCAGCTACTGTTCAACCAGCCCTCTCCACGGGGTCCTGTTCAACCACCCCTCCATGGGCTATTGTTCATCCAGCCCTCCACCGGGTACTGTTCAACCAGCCCTCCACGGGGTCTTGTTCATCCAGCCCTCCACGGGCTCCTGTTCATCCAGCCCTCCACCGGCTCGATCGATCGGGGTACTGTTCATCCAGCGGCAACGGCCTCTACTACCACGGGGTCCTGTTCATCCAACGCCCCACCGGGAACTGTTCATCCAAAGCCCCCAACAACACTCACTGTTCATCAAGGGAAGGAGGTAGCAGTGTTCAGTTGGCTTTAGTTAGCACCAGTAGTGCAGGAATCACTCGATCGGGTTCAGTTAATAGCCATCGATCGATCTCTTGGGTTCAGTAACGCGTAGCCGGTAGTGCAATCGCTCGGGTTTAGTAAGGGCCCAACGCCTCGCACCCACACGCCTACGTGTACGAGAGAAACGTGCATCGCTCGGCCCTCGACCACCCAACGTAACTAGGAACTCCCTGATATTTTCCTCGCCCTCACTTCTAGCACGGTTTTTGTTGGCATCCTGGGAACGAGGGTACCCAGACTTGCCTACCTGCGGCCTGGGGCATGGATCCACCAATGGCCTGGTACGGCCCACCTTCGGCAGCAACCACTCAAGACCCTCGCGAGGGTCCAAGCCTCGCGAGGCGGACGACACCAAGACCTCCTCAGGGGAAGCCTCGCTAGGCTAGCTCCCGAGGAGTGGAGATATCAAGGCGGGGGGCACCTCGCAAGGTTCGCGTGACATGAGCCATGACGAGCGAAGCCAGGCGGGCACCAGCAGGCGCAAAGTGCTAGTTTCCTCTTCAATGCTAGAGAGGCAGGCACATGTGAGGAGTCTTGAGGCATCAGGCAAAGGTTTCCATATCGGTGCAACGAGACCAAGACCAGCAGGATGGCAGGACTGAGGTCACCACGGACCCCATGACAACGTCACCACCAGAGCCTATGGCAGGAGAAGACCATCTTTTGTCAGGATAACTTGTACTAGTTGTCTCCCTTCAAAATTGGCCGTTGTGGGATCCCTTCCTGCCTAACATTTGGGAAGAGGACCAGGGCCTCTATAAATATGACTAGCCACCAACCTAGTAGAGAGGGATGATCCAGACCATCCTCGCACACACAAGCTCACAGAGCTCAAGTTCATCCCTTGTACTTGTTCATCCCCAGCCTACAAGGCAATCCACCACACAACACTGGAGTAGGGTGTTACACCACAACGGTGGCCTGAACCAGTATAAACTCTCATGTCTCTTTTTCCTTGGGTTCGGTGAGCTAGGTCTTGAGATCGTTGCGAGAGTAAACTAGGGAGAGAGAGATCTTCGTGCGCACCCCAGAGTTCGAACCTCACGGGTTTGCCGGAACCCAGAATCCAACATTTGGCATGCCAGGTAGGGGTGCACTGAAGCCTTTCTCTCGTCGATCCATGCTCCACTGCTCCACCGCATCCATGGCTGACGCTCACCGAGCCCGTGCTAAGTGCCGGGCCACCCTCGTTGCCTGCATCTCTCAGACGGCGCCCGTTGGAGGATCTTCCCGCCGTTCTCCATCACCCACTCCCAACGCCGCCATTGGCCCGGCAGCAAACGAGGAGCAAGCTTCATTGCCGCACCCCTTCCGTGCGGCGGGACGGATGCACTGCCACACCATTGCTGACTCTGATCGGCTCGTCATCCCACGCTCGTCGTGTGCCCGCAGACCCGCAGGCCGCCCTGCTCATGGCACACGAGCTCCTGTGTTACCGCCTGGTTGACGACCTCTACGAGGACTGGCTGGACCGCATCGCCAAACTCGTCAGCGCCGCTGGGGGATCTCCTGCACCATCGCTCTCGCTGCCTCACGCACCTCCAGCTGAGGGCGACGTGGCTCACGGAGCGCCTCCACCAATTCCACGTCAAGACGGTGTCCTCGCACCAAGACGCGCGGTTCTATGGCATGACCCGCCACGCCCGGCGCCCGCGCACGAAGAAGGAAGCTGCCAAGAAGTCCTGAGGCCACAAGAAAATGCTCTGGCGCTCCCATCACCACTGTGTCAAGACCGCGTACTGCCTGCAGCGGCAGCACGTGGATACCAGGATCGGGCTCCGCCTCCGTGACGGGCTCCGGTGACCACTACTGGCTGTCATGCCTTCACTCCCGAGCTACGCGGTGTCGTATGGCCACGCAAGTTCAAGCCAGACCTGCCTCCACGCTATGACGGCACCCCCACCACGCGGTGTTCTTGCGGCTCTACGAGATGAGCATCGAGGCAGCCAACGGAGACGAGAAGGTCATGGCGAAATGGTTTCCAATGGCCCTCAAGGATGGTGCGCGCTCATGGCTCCTGAAACCTGCCTGCGGCAAACTCCTCCTGGGGAAAGATGCGCGAGCATTTCGTCGCCAACTTACAAGGCAGCCACGACCGCCTGCCGGCCGCGAGTGACCTACGGTGCATCAAGCAGCAGCTAGGGCAGACCCTGCAGAAGTACATCCAGCGCTTCAACATCGTTCCCCTAAAGATCCCCAAGATGACGGATGAGGTCGTCATCTCTGCGTTCTCCGATGGCGTCCACGTCGTCAATATGAAGGAGGAGCTCGCCATCCACGAGGAGCTATGCTCGGCCTTGGAGATGTTCAATATGGCAACCAAGTACGCAAGAGCAGAGGAAGTGTGCCTTTCCCTCCTCGAGCTCCCAGCTGCTGACCAGGAGGACAAGAAGGCAAAGATCAAGGAAGTGAAGTGCAAGGGAGCTGTCGTGCTCGCGGCGAAGCCAGAGATGAAGCGTGGCCGCGACCACCCCGAATCATCCAAGGCCAACCGCCCATTCTGCACCTTCCACAATGTTCACAGCCACAACACCAGTGACTGTCAAGAGCTCAGGGCCATCCGAGATGGGCGCTTCGGTCGGTGCCCCGAGCGCAACGACCGAGGCTACGATCGAGGAGGATGAAGTGGAGGACACTGGGACGACCGTGGCCCCTGCTAGGAGCGGTGTGACCGGCCTCATGAGGACCACTGGCAGGACCAGCCTCGCGAGGGTGCCTGGAGAGACCAGCCTCGTGAGGAACGCCCCCAGGGAAACTCCGGCCTCACTCCGTTGTGGCCCCCACCAAGAAGGAACAACGACCGCCGTAAAGGCGAGGGTGCTGGGGGCTTCCAGGAGCCATCACCTGTATCTTGGGTGGTGCTCAAGCCCTAGCCTCTCAGCATATCTTCAAGCAGTTTGCTCGCAAGCTGAACGCGGCCCTTCCTAGGCTCGAGGCCACACGCCCGCTTAGGTGGTCCAAGTGCGCCATCACCTTTAGCTCGTCAGACCAGCTCAAGTGTGGGCGACCGCCGGCGCCCTCCCAATGTTCTGCTCACCCATCATCAGCAATGTTCAAGTCACCAAGACCCTCATCGACGGTGGCGAAGGGCTCAATGTCCTGTCCGTCGACACATTCAACAGTCTCCAGGTGCCATACGATCAGCTACAGCCTACCAAGAATTTCTCAAGAGTGACCGACGGCTCCACCACCCCGATAGGGCAGGTCCACTTCCTTATCACCTTCGGCCAGCATGACAGCTACCGCACTGAGCTCATCGACTTCGACGTCGCCCACATACGCCTGCCGTACAACGCCATCCTTGGGTATCCATCCTTGGCCAAGTTTATGGCAGTGACTCACCACGGCTATAACGTCCTCAAGATGCCAGGAAGCGGCGGCATCATCACGGTCCCCTGTGAAGAATGAGATGCGGTGTGCTCCCTCGAGCGCCCTTACCAGGCTGCAGCGGCCGAAAACCTCGACAACAAAGGCACCCTGAACCCTCCTGACGCCAACACAAAGAAGAAGAAGCAGCTACTCCATGAAGGGCCTCAGGAAGGAGGTGTTTCCATTGGCACCACCTAAGGATCTGCACCCGCAGCTGGGGTGCCTCCTTCCCTCGCATAGGAAGGCGCGCCCGATGCCCTCCTTAGGCTGGGCTCAGGGGCTCTCTTCTGGAGGGCCTTAGACCTAGCCAACGTCACGAGGAAGGCACTCGGGCACAATGTGGAGGCGTGCTTCACCACACGTTTCCCTCAAGAGGGCATGAGGCGTGGAGCAACCAGTGCTCAGGAGTTCATCACCAAGGCGATCTAGGAGCTTCAAGAAGCAAGGACCATACGTGGGGATAGTCAACCGCCACCCAATGCAGCTCCCCATCCTGGCGAGGATAGCGGGCTACGCGTCTGCGTCGACATTCCAGGTCTCAACAGGGCCGCATCTCAGGGACATTTCTGGCCTCCGCGCGTTAGACGGTGCAAGGGTCCCCCTCATATCTACGTTCGCGTGCCTCTCGGCCTGCCGAACGCGGCTGTCACCTTCTAGCGCCACCTGCGAAGCATTCTGGCGGCTCAGGCGACCAGGCATCACACCATCCTGGCAGAGATCGCGATAGTTCTCCAGGAGCCACCTGGGCCTGCGGAGCCTCCTGAGGCTCAGGACCCTGGCGGCTCGTGAGGAGCAACTTCTCCGGCTCGCATCTTCAGCTACCCCGACACCACTCCAGCTACCCTATCAGGTGACTCTTTCCAGTTCATTCAGTTAGGGGTGCCCTTCGGGCAGCATTATCCCTAAGTCGCATGGGCCTGTCCTTGTGGCGTGTATCCTTTTGCATCTTTAGCTTACTCTGTTGGGAGCACCTCAAGGGCTGCATCATCCCTAGTCCACTCGGGTCCATCCCAATGGCATGTATCATTCTTGCATCTACCTGAACTAGTTTTCCTCCTCACATGAATTGCTCTATAATCATTTCTTACATGGTGCTTGTTCATCGCGGCCTCCCGCGTTGCCGATCGGTCACTTGCTCGTCCCGCAATGGGAGACTCACATGCTAGCACGGTGCTTGTGCTCAGGTCTGTCCTTGCAACACTGATAAACCTATGCGATCGAGCTCTGGCTCGCGGCCCGCTCCGTGTATGCCACCTCACCAGATCCAAAGTGCCTTCATCTTCTCGCGGAAGGAGCAATGGTAGGATGGCAAGGTCAGCTACGAGCTACTCTATCTCCTTGCACTAACCCATAGAAATCTCCAGAGCCTAGCTATAGGTGGCCCCACCAGCTTCTCCCTTTCATGCTTTTCGCTTGGGTGTTAAAGGGGGGCTCCTGAGCATCGCGCCTCAGGAACTCTTACTGACTCTCCAGCCCTCACCCCCTGGCCTTGACCACAACATCGCGACCTGGCATACCAGCGGCGATTGAGCTTGCTCGAGGGTCGGGAACTGAGGACACAGAGCACTCAGGAGAGTGTGAATGGTGGGAGCTGGCATGGACACAACCTGGCAGCATCGCCATCAGCGGCGCATGAACCGGACGCCACGCAAGGAACCAACCCAGTATCTCTAAGATAAGTCACGTATCCAAACAGCCCAGCTCATGACTTAGAATTTCCAGCTCCTCCAGCCTTGCTCCGGCAATGCCTTCCTTTTCTACCTTTAGGGAGCTGCTTGCATGCCAAGGGGGACCTCTTGAGCATCACGCCTCAGGAGCTCTTACCGGACCTCGGGTTGCTCACCTCCTGGCCTTGACCACGGCATCGTGACCTGGTATACCAGCGACGGCTAAAGCCTGCCTGGGGACTGGGACCTGTCGGCGTAGAGCACTAAGCTGCCGCGAGGAAGAAAAGGGGGAACAATGCTAGAGAAAGACATGCAATCACGAATTTCATAATAGGAATAACATCTCTACAAAAGTACGACAGATAATTTACACACCCCCACGGGGTGTAACACCCACAATGCGGCTATATCTCCCACGTGTCGGGGCATGACTTAGAGGCATAGCCGCATGGTAGGCTTGAACCAGGAGGGGTAATATTTACACATCCCATGTACTGAATAAGAAAGGGATAAAGAGTTGGCTTACAATCGCCACTTCACACAATACATAAATAATCCATACATCATCCAAGGTACAATCAAAGGTCCGACTATGGAACCAAAATAAAGAAAGACAACCCCAAATACAAGATCCCCAATCGTCCCAACTGGGCTCCTCTACTGATCGTCCAGAAAAGAAACATAGTATCGGCCCGAATCCTCGTAGAACTTCCACTTGAGTTCGGTAGCATCCCCTGCACTGGCATCGTCGGCACCTGCATCTGTTTGGAAGTATCTGTGAGTCAAGGGGACTCAGCAATCTCACACCCGCGAGATCAAGACTATTTAAGCTTAAGGGCTTAAGGGTAGGAAAGGGTAGCGAGGTGGAGCTGCAGAAAAACACTAAGCATATATGGTGGCTAACTTACGCAAAAGAGAGCGAGAAGAGAAGCAACGCACGGTCGAGAAGCTAATAGTGATCAAGAAGTGATCCTAAAGCTAATTAAACTCAAGCATAACACAAGGTTGTGTTCACTTCTCGGACTCCGCCGAAAAGAGACCATCACGGCTACACGCACAGTTGATTCATTTTAATTAAGTTAAGTGTCAAGTTCTCTACAACCGGATATTTAAAAATTCCCATCTGCCCATAACTGCGGGCACAGATTTCGAAAGTTCAAAACCCTGCAGGGGTGTGCCAACTTAGCCCATCACAAGCTCTCACGGTCAAAGAAGGATATTCCTTATCCCGGGAAGACCCGATCAGTCTTGGAATCCCGGTTATAAGACATCTCGACAATGGTAAAACAAGACTAGTAAATCCACCCGATGTGCCAACAAATCCCGATAGGAGTCGCACATATCTCATTCTCAGGGCAACACTGGATGAGACAGGCTACGAGTAAAACCAACCCTCAAGTTGCCCCTAGGTGGCCCTACAGGCGGCTCGGTTCGGACCAACACTCAGAGGAGCACTAGCCCCGGGGGGGGGGGGGGTTAAAATAAAGATGACCCTTGAGTCTACAGAACCCAAGGGAAGGTATATGGTGGTAGGTAGGCAAATGGTAAAAGCAAGGTTGGGCCTTGCTAGAGGAGTTTTATTCAAAGCGAACTATCAAGGGGTTCCCATAACACCCAACCGCGCAAGGAACGCAAAATCAAGGAACATAACACCGGTATGACGGAAACTATGGCGGCAAGAGTGGAACAAAACAACAGGCATAAGGCCGAGCCTTCCACCCTTTATGAAGTATATATATGCATTAACGTAAAGAAGAGATAATAATGATATCCCAACAATATCCATGTTCCAACATGGAACAAACTTCATCTTCACCTGCAACTAGCAACGCTATAAGAGGGGCTGAGCAAAAGTGGTAACATAGCCAAACAACGGTTTGCTAGGAAAGGTGGGTTAGAGGCTTGACATGGAAATATGGGAGGCATGGTATAGCAAGTGGTAGGTAACATGCCATAGCAATAGAGCGAACAACTAGCAAGCAAAGATAGAAGTGATTTCGAGGGTATGGTCATATTGCCTGCAAACTTCTCAGAGTTGTCGAAAGCTTGATCCTCGTCAGTGTACTCAACAGGTTCCTCGATCACGTACTCGTCTCTCAGTTCTACGCAAAGCAAGAACACAATCAAAGGACCAACAATCAATCACGGTGCAATGCACAAGCAACATGATGCAAAACATGGCATGATATGCAAGACATGATATGCAATGCATATGCGTGCTCTGAAAGGGAAAGAATTATCAAGGCATCAACTTGGCAAACCAAGTGAGCCACTGGAAAGATGAGATTATTTCGGTCGAAATCAATATAAAGATCATTGGAAATGGAGGCACGGTTTGCAAATGGCAAGCAAAACAAGAATGGCACAATTCTGCGATTAACAACATGATGCCATTTAGAATGAAATAAGAAACTAATCTACTACACTCCAACATAACAACAAAGTATATGGCAGTGATGTACACAAGATGCTTGAAAAAACATGAACACTGAGCTACAGCTAAATCACATAAGAGTAGGTTCAAACAAGCATGGCAAAAGTGCAAAAGATATCAGCTTCACAGACTTTGTGAAAAAATAACATGCCAGAAATAACATCAGGAAGCAAAGTTTAGAGCTAGCAAACAACATGCTACAGGAACAAATCATAGTATACAAAGGCATGGAATGAATCTAATAAATGCATAGAAGAAAAGTCCCTTACTGATCATGAGCCAAAAAGGCATAGAAGATATGATGGCACCCATGTAAACATAGCAAGTTTTATTAACAGTTTTAGACTTAGTAGAAAACAGAGCATGGCATAAACAGAATTATGAAGGAAATTTTGCGAGCTCAAATCACTCACCACAAAGCATTTGAAGACAAAACAAGCATAGCATTAGCAAGACGACATGTTCGATAAGATAACCATGGCAAGAGCAAGTTCATAGCATGCATGGATCGCTAGCAACAACCATGGCAAAATTGATTAACATGTAAACAATCTTCCAGGAACATTTTATAACAAAAGTACAACAAGAACAAGACATTCTAGGGCATTCGATAATTGCAAACAGGGGCATGGATGGATACATCATAACCATATGTTCAAAACATCCTTACTGAAGCAACTCAAAACAAGCATGGATCTCACTGTAGCACAAGTTTTATATGGCATCAAAATAACAGGAGGAAAATGACTTAGTAAAATCCTAAGTCCGTGAAAATAGCGATATCACGAGGCGTAGTTTGCATGCTTGTGCTAGTAACCACAAAGATCACAAAACTACATGGCAAGCACCTCTGTAAAGATGGCATGGCATAGTTTAGAACACATGTAGAGCTCATGCCCATATGAAGCACACATCAAATGTGGCAAAAATGACAAAACATTATAATCTGATAAGTAGCAGTAGTAAACATTTTATAGCACTCTTGCATCAATGATTTGGGCATCAATCTGAACTCAAACAAGCATTCCACAATGGAACGCAATGAAGAGCATCTCACAATGAACATTTTGATATATCATATGCATCAATCGGATTCACGGTCACGGATATATGAGGCAATGAATAGAGCATGAAAAAGTTGCAGAAAAAGGACTTAGAGAAATATACCCCTCGCGAAACAGATCTAGGGTTTGCACGAAAAAGGAGTTTCGCCGGGGTTTCGTCAGGGTTTGTCACCGCGGTGGCCGGAGCTTGGGGCGGAGGTGCCGGAGTGGGGTCTCCGGGCACGGGGGCGACTAGATCCGACGAGGACGACGCAGCGGCACACGGGCGAGGCGGCGGCGGAGCGGACCCGGGCGGCGCGGCGACTGGAGTTGGGCGGCAGAGGTCGGCGGCGAGCGAGGTGGCGGAGGTGGCGAGCAGCACCGACGAGGACGGGCGGCGTGCACGGGACGGGCGGCGGCGGATCTCGCGTGAGCCGGGGAGGCTCAGGTAGTGGACGGGTCCTGCGGGCCGCAGCGGCGGGGACGGCATGGTGGCGACAGGTGGCGGCGCTAGATTGGCTGCGGGCGGCGGTGATGCTGAGGTGGCGGGCTGCGATTGGGCGGACGGACGTGGCGGCGGCGGCTGGACGTGTCCGGTCACCGGGCGGACATGTCCGGCGGCGCGGGGAGGGTGGATCTAGGGTTCATCTGCACGAAAAATCAGGGAGGGGCACCTATTTATAGGTAGGAGGTAAGAGTGTCCAAATGGAGTGTAGTTTTCGCCCACACGATCGTGATCCGAGGACGGAGGACATGAGAGTGGTTTGGATGGGTTATTGGGCCATTTTGGATGGGTGTTGGGCTGCAACACACAAGAGGCCTTCCCGGTTACCCGGTTAACCGTTGGAGTATCAAACAGACTCCAAATGGAATGAACTTTGACAAGCGGTCTACCGGTGGTGTACCAAGGCCTCTTGGCAAATATCGGTCCATTCCGAGAACGTTTAACACCTGCTCATGAAAAGAGACAAAAGGGGTACGCCGGTGCACGTCGGAGTGCCGGATTGCAAAATGGACAATGGGGAAAATGCTCGGATGCATGAGACAAACATGAATGCAAATGCGATGCACATGATGACATGATATGAAATGCATGACATGAACAAAATGCAAAATGAAGACAAAAACCAACCACGAAGGGAAATCTCATAACTTAAAGCCGAAAAAGGCAAGAGTTGGAGTTACAAATATGGCAAGTTACATCCGGGGTGTTACAACACTCCACCACTACTAGAGGATCTCGTCCCGAGATCTAGGACTGAAAGAACTCCGGATATTCGGAGCGGAGGTGGCCCTCACGTTCCCATGTGGCTTATCGGTCGGAATGGTGAGACCACTTCACTCTCAGGAATTTGATAGACTTGTTGCGAGTCTTATGCTCAGTTTCTTCAAGAATAGCAATGGGATGCTCATGATAAGACATGTCTTCTTGGAGATCAATATCTTCAAAGTTGATGGTCCGCTAAGGAGTCTTGAAGCACTTGCGAAGCTGTGACACATGAAACACATCATGCACATTTGCGAAGTTGGACGGAAGCTCAAGTTGATAGGCGAGATCGCCTCTTTTGCCAATGATCTTGAAAGGACCCACGTATCTAGGGGCAAGCTTCCCTTTGATACCGAAGCGGCGAGTGCCTTTCATTGGAGAGACATGGAGGTAGACATGATCTCCAATCTCGAAAGCCAAGTCACGATGCTTGCTATCATAGTAACTCTTCTGGAGCGATTGCGCGGCTTTGAGATTTTCATGTATGACTTTGCACATTTGTTCAGCCTCTGTGATTAATTGATTGCCAAGAAGTTGGCGTGCACCAGTCTCTGACCAATTGAGAGGAGTACGACACTTTCTGCCATAGAGAATCTCGAATGGGGCCTTGCCCCAACTTGCTTGGAAACTATTGTTGTGGGAGAACTCGACATATGGAAGACAATCTTCCCACTTCATACTGAAGGAAATGACACAAGCCCTGAGCATATCTTCAAGGATTTGATTGACTCGCTCGACTTGGCCACTAGTTTGAGGATGGAAGGTTGTGCTGAAGCGAATGTTGTTGCCCATGGCCTTATGAAAGGAGTCCCAGAACTTAGAAGTGAAGATGCTACCACGATCTGAAGATATCAATTGCGGAATGTTGTGCAAAGAGACAATCCTGGAGGTGTATAGCTCTGCCAACCGAGCTGCTGTGAAAGATTCTTTGATTGGAAGGAAATGAACCACTTTAGTAAGCTTGTCAATGACAACGAAGATAGCATCATTTCCACGCTTGGACTTGGGAAATCCAGTCACGAAGTCCATCTCAATATGGTCAAACTTCCATTCCGGAATAGCAAGAGGTTGGAGGAGACTAGCTGGTCATTGGTGTTCTGCTTTCACCCTTCTGCAGACATCACATTCATTCACGAATTGAGCAATTTCTCGCTTCATTCGAGTCCACCAATACTACTGCTTGAGGTCATGGTACATCTTTGTACTTCTGCGATGAATGGATAGAAGGGAATTGTGCGCCTCGTTCATAATGATTTTCCTTAGATCACCTTTAGGAACCACAATTCGATCCTCGAAGAATAGAGTGTCTTTGTCATCAATGCGATAGCACTTGTATTTGGGTTGGCTCTTGGCAATCCCATTTTTCACCTTCTTCACCATGGAATCCAGGAGTTGTGCCTCACGAACTTGATCTTCCAAAGTACGAGAGACTTCGAGGTTGGCAAGAAAGCCTTGAGGAACAACTTGGAGATTCAGTTTGCGGAAAGCTTCACAAAGGTCCGGTTGGAAGGGCTTGAGAATTAGGCTGTTGCAGTAAGCCTTCCTACTCAAAGCATCTACAATGACATTGGCCTTGGCTGTAGTATATTCAATATTCGGATTGTATTCTTGAATCATTTCGACCGAACGAGTCTGCCTGAGGTTGAGGTTGGGTTGAGTGAAGATGTACTTGAGGCTCTTACGATCCGTGAAGGTGTCCACTTTCCTTCCCAATAAGAGATGTCTCCACGTTAATAATGCATGGACAGCTGCCTCCAACTCAAGGTTGTGAGTGGGGTAGTTCCTTTCGTTGGGCTTCAACCGACGAGAGGTATAAGCCACAAATTTCTTCTCTTGCATTAACACAGCACTGAGACCTTGCAGGGAGGCATCACAGAAAACTTCAAAAGGCTTGGATTCGTCAGGAGGAGTCAAGACAGGAGCTGTGACCAACTTCTCTTTAAGGGTGTTGAAATCAACGTCTCATTCAGGCGTCTAGACATACTTAACATGCTTTTGGAGGAGGTTGGAAAGAGGCTTTGCAATCTTAGAGAAATTCTCAACGAATCTTCGACAATAGCTTGCAAGCCCAAGAAAACTTCGGAGATGCTTGACATTCTGAGGAAGTTCCCAATTCACAATTGCAGACACCTTCTCGGGATTAATAGCGATGCCCTTGGCGGACATGATATGACCAAGGTAAAGAACTTCGTCAAGCCAGAACTCACACTTGGAAAACTTCGCATAGAATTGATGCTCTCTGAGTTTGTCGAGTACCAATCTCAAATGCTTGGCATGATCCTCCTTATTCTTTGAAAAGACCAAAATATCATCGAGATACACCAAGACGAAATCGTTTGTGTAAAGGTTGAAGATGAAGTTCATCATGCGAGAGAACGTTGGAGGAGCATTGACAAAGCCGAAAGACATGATAGTATATTCATAAGAACCATAGCTTGTTATGAATGCTGTCTTGGGGATATCTTGTTCACGAATGTGAATCTGATGATAACCCATACGAAGGTCAAGCTTGGAGAATACTTGAGCACCTTTAAGTTGCTCTAAAAGCTCATTGATGTTGGGAAGTGAATACTTGTTCTTTATTGTCTTCTTGTTCAATGGATGGTAGTCGACGCAGAGTCGTTCCGTTCCATCCTTCTTCTTGACAAAAAGAACACCACAACCCCATGGAGATGAACTCGGTCTGATCAGACCCATGCACTCTTGTTCATCGAGTTGTTTCTTCAACTCCTTCAACTCCTCTCGTCCAAGCTTGTAAGGACGTTTGCAAACAGGTTTCGTGCCAGGCTCAAGATCGATAACGAATTCAACTGGCCGGTGAGGAGGCATTCTCGGAAGCTCTTCTGGAAAGATGTCTTGATATTCACAAACGACTGGAATCTGAGAGATGGCATTCAGCTCGTCCTTCTCATTGAGAGAAAACAACCCAATTGTTTCGTCATGAGCGGCATAGATGATCACATCCTCAGACGAGTGTGTCAATTGAATCTTCCTAGCAGCACAATCAAGCTGAGCCTTGTGCATAGAAAGCCAGTCCATGCCAATAATTAGATCAATATCCGAGTCACCAAGAACAATTGGAGGGGACAGAAATTTATAGTCGCCCATTTCGATTCCGACATTCAGAACCATCATGGTAGATCTCAAACACTTAGCGAGAGAAACAACTTGCAGAGCTCTAGGTAATGCCTTAGTGTCAAAATTGTGCTCCGATGCAAATGGGAATGACATGAAAGAATGCGATGCACCAATATCAAAAAGAACTTTAGCAGGAATGGAGTTAACTGCAAGGTTACCCATGATCACTTCTGAAGAATCCTATGCCTGAGCTCCGTTCATCATGTTGACCTTAGCATGCTTGGGATTATGCTTGACCACTGCATTGCTGGCAGATCTCACGGGAGGAGGAGGCGGAAGGCGCCTCTGGTTGAAGCATTTGTTTGCGTAGTGCCCTTTCTGCTGACACTTGTTCCAAGTAACCTCTGAGAGCGGACGGTGATAAGGAGCACTTGTCCTAGGAGTATGAGACTGAGCTTTGTTCTGACAGCCTGGGTTGGGTGGGTGGGAAGATCCATTGCCATCTTTGCTCTTCTGCTGATAAGGCTGACGAAACGGAGGACGAGGAGGCAACCAGAACTTCTGTTGCTTAAGAAGAAGATTGAACTGCACCCCTGACTCTCTTCTTAGATGCCTCACACTTGAGCTGAGCAGCTTCTTGCTTTAGTGCCATGTTGTAGAATTCATGAAACTTAGTCGGCTCAAGAAGCACGAGAGCTAATTGCAGATCTTCTCTGAGGCCACCTCTGAATTGATAAATCATACTCTTTTCATCAGGGACGTCTTTTTTAGCAAAGCGAGCAAGTTTTTGAAACTGGATATTGTATTGATACACGGACATGCTGCCTTGCTTGAGATTTCGGAACTCCTCACGCTTGCTCTCAGCAACGCTTGGTGGGAGGTGATGAGCTTTGAAGTCTCGGTGGAAATCATTCCAGGTAATCACATGACCTCTTATGGAATCTCTATATTGTAGATACCACTCAGCCGCTTGATCCTTGAGTTGAAAAAAAGCAAACTTGACAAAGTCCTCAGGTCTGACATTGCTACATTCAAAATGTTTGCATATGTCCACGAGCCAGTCGTCGGCGTCTGTGGCCTCGACACAATTACTGAAGGACTTCGGCTGGTTTGCGAGGAACTGGTGGAGGGTAGCAAACTAAGGCTGATTGTTGCCTTGGCCTTGATTTCCTTGGTTGCCTTGGCCTTGGTTGCGCTCTTGCAAGAGTTGCAAAAGCATCTTAGTGTTGGCATTGGTGGCTGCCATGACAACTTGCCATGCCTCCGGAGGTGGAGTGGTGGCAAAGGGTTCGACTGATCCCCATCATTGCGGTCCGGATTTTAACGCGTTGGAGGAGCCATCCTGAAGAGGTTGACATCCATTAGCATCTTGAAAGACATATATTCAAGATGAATTAATGGATCGAAATTGCAACATAAAGTCTTCACAATAAACATTCAAAGAAGGATGAACGAATGAATTCCAAAGTAAGTCATCACACTTCCATTAAAGTTGAGTAGCCACTTAGATAAAGGTAGATGAATAAAACAACAAGGTACGGATATGAACAAATAAGTGGTAAGGATTACCCAATCACAAACCAAATATCTGCAGGAAGAAATACTACAGCTACTTGAATTCCCACCTATAAAACTCCCAAAATTTCTGGTTATGCAATCAGGTGTTGGGGATACAGGGGAAGCATAATATCTCACCCAAAACTAGCAAATCCTACATCCATCTGTATCCATCCTTCAACACATAACCAAGAAACGTTCGGAAATCATTTACCTCAACCTTCGAAAAGCATCCGTTATACGAGTTATGGCAATACTCCCAAACACCTGCCCTAGTACTGGGTGGCGTCGAGGTTATCTCACCAACAACTGCATAAAAGAGATTTTCGATGTCGGCGAACTCAGGTATTCCAGAACTGCAACGATAAAATTGTGACGACAACACCTCAGAGCTCAACTCCCCAGGACACTGCCACAACCCCTAAATGTTAGGAGGCACCAAGAACAATTTTCTCTTCACAAAACCATCGAAATGATTCCAAGATACCCACGTGATCCAAAAAAATCATGAAATTTGAGGAGAGAAGAGTCAAAACTCTACGTCAGGAGGCCTCACCAGAGCGACGAAGGGACTGAGGAGTAAAAAGAATCCTACTCTCCGATATATATAATCCTAAGAATCAAAACATTTTGTTCTAGACTCAACAACGTCAGCGATTCGATCAAGCAGGGGCTCCTAAGTCGGGGAAGGCTTTGATTACCAACTTGTAACACCCACAATGCGGGCTATATCTCCCACGTGTCGGGGCACGACTTAGGGGCATAGCCGCATGGTAGGCTTGTCGCAAGAGGGGTAATCTTTATACATCCCATGTACTGAATAAGAAAGGGATAAAGAGTTGGCTTACAATCGCCACTTCACACAATACATATCCATACATCATCCAAGGTACAATCGAAGGTCCGACTACGGAACCAAAATAAAGAAAGACAACCCCAAATGCTAGATCCCCGATCGTCCCAACTGGGCTCCTCTATTGATCATCCGGAAAAGAAACATAGTATCGGCCCGAATCCTCGTCCAACTCCCACTTGAGTTCGGTAGCGTCCCCTGCACTGGCATCGTCGGCACCTGCATCTGTTTGGAAGTATCTGGGAGTCACGGGGACTCAGCAATCTCACACCCGCGAGATCAATACTATTTAAGTTTAAGGGTAGGAAAGGGGAGCGAGGTGGAGCTGCAGCAAAACACTAAGCATATATGGTGGCTAACTTATGCAAAAGAGAGCGAGAAGAGAAGCAACACACGGTCGAGAAGCTAATAGTGATCAAGAAGTGATCCTGAAGCTAATTACGCTCAAGCATAACACAAGCCGTGTTCACTTCCCAGACTCCGTCGAAAAGATACCATCACGGCTACACACGCGGTTGATTCATTTTAATTAAGTTAAGTATCAAGTTCTCTACAACCGGATATTAACAAATTCCCATCTGCCCATAATCGCGGGCAAAAGTTCAAAACCCTGCAAGGGTGTCCCAACTTAGCACATCACAAGCTTTCACGGTCAATGAAGGATATTACTTCTCCCGGGAAGACCCGATCAGTCTCGGAATCCTTGTTACAACACATCTCGACAATGGTAAAACAACACCAGCAAAGCCACCCGATGTGCCGACAAATCCCGATAGGAGTCGCACGTATATCGTTCTTAGGGCAACACCAGATGAGATAGGCTACGAGTAAAACCAACCCTCGAGTTTCCCCGAGGTGGCCCCCCAGGCGGCTCGGTTCGGACCAACACTCAGAGGAGCATTGGCCCGGTGGGGTTTAAAATAAAGATGACCCTTGAGTCTGCAGAACCCAAGGCAAGGTATATGGTGGTAGGTAGGCAAATGGTAAAACCAAGGTTGGGCCTTGCTGGAGGAGTTTTATTGAAAGCGAACCGTCAAGGGGTTCCCATAACTCCCAACCGCGTAAGGAACACAAAATCAAGGAACATAACACCGGTATGACAGAAACTAGGGCGGCAAGAGTGGAACAAAACACCAGGCATAAGGCCGAGCCTTCCACCCTTTACCAAGTATATAGATGCATTAACATAAATAAGAGATAATAACGATTTCCCAACAATATCCATGTTCCATCATGGAACAAACTTCATCTTCACCTGCAACTAGCAACACTATAAGAGGGGCTGAGCAAAAGCGGTAACATAGCCAAACAACGGTTTGCTAAGAAAGGTGGGGCAGAGGCTTGACATGGCAATATGGGAGGCATGATATAGCAAGTGGTAGGTAACGCGGCATAATAATAGAGCGAACAACTAGAAAGCAAAGATAGAAGTGATTTCGAGGGTATGGTTATCTTGCCTGCAAAGTTCTCAGAGTTGTCGAAAGCTTGATCCTCGTTAGCGTACTCAGCAGGTTCCTCAATCACGTACTCGTCTCCCGGCTCTAACCAAAGCAAGAACGGAATCAAAGGGCCAACAATCAATCATGGTGCAATGCACAAGCAACATGATGCAAAACATGGCATGATATGCAAGACATGATATGCAATGCATATGCGTGCTCCGGAAGGGAAAGATTGATCAAGGCATCAACTTGTCAAACCAAGTGTTCCTCTGGAAAGATGAGATGATTTCGGTCGAAATCGATATAAAGATCACCAGAAACGGAGGCATGGTTT
Organism: Triticum aestivum; assembly: GCF_018294505.1. Classification (NCBI taxonomy): domain Eukaryota; kingdom Viridiplantae; phylum Streptophyta; class Magnoliopsida; order Poales; family Poaceae; genus Triticum; species Triticum aestivum. Next base: position 173,120,950 of record NC_057806.1, read on the forward strand.
GTAAATGGCAAGCAAAACAAGAATGGCAAAATTCTACGATTAACAGCATGATGCCATCTAGAATTCAACAAGAAACTAAATTACTGCACTCCAACATAACAACAAAGTATATGGCAGTGATGTACACAAGATGCTTGACAAAACATGAACACTAAGCTACGGCTAAATCACACAAGAGAAGGTTCAAACAAGCATGGCAAAAGTGCAAAAGATATCAGCTTCACAGACTTTGTGAAAAAACTAACATGCCAGAAATAGCATCAGGAAGCAATGTTTATAGCAACCAAACAATATGCTACAGGAACATATCATAGTATACAAAGGCATGGCATGAATCTACTAAATGCATAGAACAAAAGTCCCTTACTGATCATGATGGCACCCATGTAAACATAGCAAGTTATTAACAGTTTCAGACTTCGCAGAAAGTAGAGCATGGCATAAACACAATTATGATGGCAACATTCCGAGCTCAAATCACTCACCACAAAGAATTTCATGACAAAACAAGCATAGAATCAGCAATAAGACATGTTCGAGAAGCTAACCATGGCAAGAGCAAGTTCATAGCATGCATGGATCGCCAGCAACAACCATGGCAAAATTGATTTACATGTAAACAATCTGCCAGGAACATTTTATAAGACATGCTAGAGCACTCCATAATTGCAAACATGGGCATGGATGGATAGATCATAACCATATGTTCAAAACATCCTTACTGAAGAAACTCAAACCAAGCATGGATCTCACTATAGCATCATTTTTATATGGCATCAAAATAACAGCAGGAAAATGACTTAGTAAAATCCTAAGTCCCTGAAAACAGCAATATCACGAGGCCTAGTTTGCATGCTTGTGCTAGTCACCGCAAAGATCACAAAAATACATGGCAAGAACCTCTGTAAAGATGGAATGGCATAGTTGAAAAACACATGTAGAGATCATTCCCATATGAAGCACACATCAAATGTGGAAAAAATGACAAAACTTCATAATCTGATAAGTAGCAGCAGTAAACATTTTATAGCACTCTTGCATCAATCATTTGGGCATCAAGATGAACTCAAACAAGCATTCCGCAATGGAACGAAATGAAGAGCATCTCACAATGAACATTTTCATATATCATATGCATCAATCGGAGTCACAGTCATGGACATATGAGGCAATGAACAGAGCATGAAAAAGTTGTAGAAAAGTGACTTGGAGAAATATACCCCTCGCGAAACAGATCTAGGGTTTGCACGAAATACGAGGTTCATCGGGGTTTTGTCAGGGTTTGTCGCCGCGGTAGCCGGAGCTTGGGGCGGAGGTAGCCGGAGAGGGGTCGCCGGGCACAGGGGCGACCGGATCTGGCGAGGACGAGGCGACGCGCACGGGCGAGGCGGCGGCGGAGTGGACCCGGGTGGCGCGGTGACCGGAGTCGGGCGGCGGAGG